>NC_141598.1:17958058-18258058 GCF_047967505.1 Dipteris shenzhenensis
AATGGCAAGATCCAATTTAGATGGTTTTCATGTCCATTTTCTCCATCAACTAAAACTATATTCATCAAATAATGTTGTTTATCAATTTTTGGCATACCCCCCCCAAAATCAAGACCCCCATTTTGCTGTATGTATGTAAGTATGTATATATGAATGTATATACATACATATATATCTATATGTGTATATGTGTGTGTGTGTGTGTGTGTGTGTGTGTGTGTGTGTGTACACACACACATGAATGTATGTATGTATGTATGTATCTATATATATATATATATATATATATATATATATACACATACATACATATGTATATATTGATGCATATATTGATGCATACCTTGATGTATATATTTATGCATACAGTTTTGATTGATGGAGAAATCAGGCATGAAAACCATCTAAATTGACTCTTGCCGTTCGATTTGATATAGGACATGATCCCATTGGGATTTGTAAGTCCAAAGATACGGGGTCTTACTTTTAGGACCTAAATTCCTGAAATAGGTAGCTTGTCAATGTGCTGCCTATTTCATGCATTTAGGCCTCAAAAGTAGGACCTCATTTGGTCCTACATGGGGTCCTACTTTTGAGGCCTAAATGTATGAAATAGGCAGTGCATTGGCACGCTGCCTATTTTAGGCATTCAAGCCCTAAAAGTAAGACCCCATATCTTTGGAATTACAAATCCAAATGGGGTCATGTCATACATCAAATCAAATGGCAAGAGCCAATTTAGATGTTTTCATGCCCATTTTATCAATTTAATAAAACTATATGCATCAAATAATGTTGTTTAGCAATTTTTGGCATACATCCCCAAAATCAAAACCCCCATTGGAAAGAAAGGTAAGGAACACAAGTGCTTGTTCTTATGTTCAGGAAACATTAAAAAAGAGGCCTAGTAGCCCAAAAATGGCAGCGCATCAATGCACTATCATTTTTGGGTTGCCAGGTCTCTTTTTTGTTGTCTCACGAGCATACATATGGAGGTTATTATACAATATAACTAAGAAGTAGTATTGAAGTAGTTCTACAATTTGGATGCATTAAGAGCATTCATATAGCAAGGAAGAATATAATAATTGAATAGATTTTTTTTTCAATACATATTGCTAGTGAGACTACCAAAAAGAGGCTCTACCCCTCATGATGTCTCTGGATACAGAATATGAGATTGCTTGAGGCTTGGATTGCAGCTGGAAACATTGCATGGGCAAAGCCACTATATGCCTCAAGTGTTGGAAATTGATATATGGCTCAAGTGCTAGAATGTGCAAATCATGGCCAAAATCAAGACCCCTTAGAGATTCCATGAGGGCTATCCTTTTACTACTACACACGTCACCTTTAGTCGAGGGTAGAACCATTCGTCGTCATAGGCAGCAGGTTCATGGGACCCCATCCCATGATCCAAGGCATTATTCAAAGACAAAGTATTTCTGACCATTCCCAAATTGAGTTTGCCAATTCCTAATCTGATTGATTTCATTTACTGGACTTGCAATGCTTGCAAAGCCCTTGCTTAAGCTTGAATGAGCCTCTTGATTTTGGGGGTATAATGGTCAAAAATGGCTTAACACACCCAAAATCAAGAGGCTCATTCAAGCTTAAGCAAGGGCTTTGTAGGTCTTGTTTTTGGGTGGCAAAAGCACGAAAAATGACAGCGCATTAAGGTGTTGCCATTCTTATGCTTCCCCCCTCCAAAAACAAGACCCCCAAGCTATTCATTAGAGACACCAAAATGAGGAGAAGGATGACGTGAGGAGTAGAGGAGCTGGCCAATGAGGGGAGGGACAGCCTTGGAATTGCCAGCAACAAGCATGATGCAAGGAGGTGAGAAGGCAAAGAAGCAAGGAGGTGAGGAGGTGAGGAAGCAAGGAGGCGCGGAGGCAAGAGGCAGTCTTGAAGGGCAACAAGAGGGTGGAAGTGGCTGAAAGAGTAAGCAAGAAAGGGAGGGATGGAGATTGCTTGTAGGAAATGCTTGGATTAATGCTACAAATGCCATTTTTTTGTGTGTATTTTGCAGCATGAAATGTTTATGGCATTTTTCTTTTAAAAAATACAAAATTGTTGTGATTAATTGCGCTACAAACAACTCAAGCCGTAAAGCACCATGGATTAGTACAACAATATACATCACAAATGGATGCATACACTCATATACATCACCGATGGATGCATACACTTATACTCACATCAATTTCCAATATTGTATTAGATGGACCCTTAGCATATATGTGTGCATAGAAGACCATTTCCTACATTGATCCCTGATTTCATAGTTAAATTATTCCCTTTCTCACATTCTAACATGTGAAGATTTAATGTACATGCATTATGGGCACATTATATTGCAGTTTATGACTAACTTTTTTTATGAATGCATGATACTTGTATATGGTCAAGGAAGGTATATTATCATTTTTGAATGATAACATTACTCTATGCTCCATTTTATCCTATATTAGAAACTATGATCACTAGATATTACATAAATGTATTGCTCCATTATATCCTATACTAAAAACTATTTTGACCCAAATACATAATGCCAATTGAGGTTAGTACTGATGACAAGTGATGAAAACAATCTAATGGTATGAATGAGATCTTGTAAATTTTGGATATATAATATGGGTACTATGTTGATTGGGCTATTTTTCTAAGGGAATATTTTCAACTTAATTACTAAATACATACTTACAATGGTGACCTGATTCCCATCTATATGTATAATCAAGTTTTACTTTGTGTTTAAAAAAAAGCTTTTGCATAAGGTTAAAATTTGAATAGTATTTATATTTGTTTAAGACTACCCATTGAGCTGGCTCCTATCCTTATATTGAACATGATAATGTTCATAAAGATTTTATGAATACAAATAGATAGCATTGGCTCTCTTTTTAGTGGTTGGGAATGAACCCTAAAAGTACCCTAAAATGACTATGTATTCCCTTATTTGTAGCATGGAAGTGATCATGGTAGAGTGGCATAATCCCTATTTTGCATTTTTCATAGGTTCTTTTGCTACTCATGGTTGGCGGATACACCACGGCATAGATCCGAATAGATATTTGGTTTTTTGCTTCAACTTGCTTGACTAGACTTTCCTTAATGATTGTTTGATTGTGCATGATGAGTAGTCACTGGCTTAACTGATGCATTAAGTGAAATGTTTTCCTTAAAGTTTTCATACTACAAGATACGAGTTTGCTTATACGGGTGGAAATAAAAGCTTGTTAATGCCTGGTGCATATTTTTCATTAGATGCAGTAGGATACTAGTTACCGAGTGTCTTTGCCAATTATTTCACTTGAATCATGCTCCTCTTATGCTTGAGTTTGTGGTCACGTATTGACTTTAACATAATAGTCTATAGGATACTGCATAGTGGTTAGATGCATTCATTTCTAGTTCCGATAGAACTATCATTCAGACATTGGTCATAATAGAAATATGGAGGACTAAAATCCTTTTTTGCCTCCCTAAGTATGGTATTGTCCAGATTACATAGGTATTTTCACTAAGCAAAATTAATCCTTATGATGAAAATGTGTTTTTTTTCTTTTGACATAGTTAGTTCTGTTTCCATGTTTTTGGATCGAATGTATGGATGATCTTCTGCAAGCATAAAAGACATGATATGTATATGTAGCACATGATCATGTTTACATATTTTCAGTCATATATTCTACATTGTGATCTATCATTATCTTGCTGTGTGGATGTTCAATCTGAGTAGTGTTTGCTTTTTTTATCGCAAATTTTATGTATTGTTGTGTCTCTACCTCTCCACAACGACTCAAATTGATAGTATGGGGATGAAAGAGAAGTTAATTGTGAGTTTCAGGCATGCCTTCATTGTTGGAATATGTTTAATTTGCTTATGATCACATCAATTGTTCCAATGATATTGAGAGGAATAAGATGCTGGATGAGGTTCTCGCTCGCTTGAAACCTATTTAATCTTGCTCGCTTATTTGGGGCTGCTTGCTTTTCTTCGCTCGCTTTTTGGTAATCCTCCTTGTACTACAAACAAAGGGTGAAAATGTATCATGATAATCAATTCTTGTAATTTATGAGTATCCATTTGCAACCAAATGAGCTTTGAACTTGTCAAAAGAACCATTGGATTTGGTTTTGTTGGTTTTATAAACCCACTTACATTTGATAGGAGTACGATCGAGATGTAGTTCAGTAAGAACCCATGTACCTTTATAGATTAAAGAATCATATTCATCTTTGATGGCCTCTTGCCATTGAACCTTTTGTGCAAAAGAGATAGCTTCTGTATAAGTAGTAGGGTCTTCATGAGAAACCATTTCGTGATCAATGATTTCCAAGTCATCAACACAATCATGACGAGAACCACATTCAAAATCAATAGGCAGATCAACATAAATATCAACACTATCATTAGGAGCCTGTGTGTGTGCAGGATGCAAATCAATATTGTCAACACATTGCTTTGTAGATGGATTAGTAGTGATGCCATCAGATAAAGGAGTATTAATAACATCAGAAGTAGAATCATTATCAAAAAGAAAAGGAAGGGCAGTAAGCAAGGACTCAGTATCCTCTACATCCTTGGTAGACCATGTCCCTCCCATTAACTACTCATTGAATATGGCATCATGAAACTAATTATCACCTTCTTAGAAGAGGGATCATAGAGTTTATAACCTTTAGAATTAGGAGGATACCCATGAATATGGCATTCAAGGTAGGAGGATCTATATTTTTTTGTGTCTCTTTTGGTATATAAATATAAGCAATACAGCCAAAAGTTTAAAAATGTGATATAGAAGGAGTCTGCCCTGTCCAAGCTTCGATTGGTATCTTACTAGAAGGTGCAGTTGTAGGCAGATAATTTTGCACAAAGATGGCTGTCAGAATTGCTTCTACCCAAAAGCTTTGAGATAATCGAGAATGAAGGAGCATACATTGCATAGCATCAAGAGAAGTTCGATTCTTACGCTCTGTAGAAAGACTTAGATGGAGGAAAAGATCCACATATATTAGTGTGAATGAGATCCAATAAAGCATATGAATGAGTTAAAGTAGATACATGAAATGGTTTTCGACGATGCTTGCCAAGAGCACAATATTCACAGAGGCCCATGTGAGAACGAGTTGGGAGATTCATACCATCCACAAGATCATGATGATTGATAGCAAACAAGTAACTTGGCAAAATCTGAATGAACAAAATAATGATGCCATAGCTTGTAGTCAAGATCACCAAGCTATAACCACATTGGCAATATCATCATTTAAGGAAAGTTCAAAGAGGTTTCCATGCCGAGGAGCAACTACTATAGAATGTCCATCTTTTTCAATCCAACACTGTGTGTGGTCAAAGACAATAAAGAGACAAGATCAACAAGTCATGCAATAGAAAGAAGATTTCTTTGAAGATCTGGAGCATGGAGAATGCCTTGCAAGACTCTTGTTGAAGAAAGAGTGCCAAGATATAAATCACCAACACCCATGACTTGACAAGTAGTGTCATCAACAACATAAACCAATTTCTTGTGAGGAAGAGCATGATAATTATGTAACCATTGAGATATATTGATATGATAAACCAGTTTCTTGTGAGGAAGAGCATGATAATTATGTAACCATTGAGATGTATTGATATGTGTATGTTGACTCTGTGCCAACATGGACTTAGGTAGAACATAATGTGTGTGTAGAGTAGTGGCAAAGCTCTGCTTGTACTTGCATAAGGCTAGAAATAATCCCTCTTAGAAATCCAACTTGCATGTTCTACATGCAAGTTCTACATGCAACTCCTACATGCGAGTTGTACATGCGAGTTCTACATGCAAGTTCTACATACGACTTCTACATACAACTCCTACATGCAACTCCTACATGCGAGTTGTACATGCGAGTTCTACATGCAAGTTCTACATATGACCTATACATGCGAGTTCTACATGCAAGTTCTACATACAACTTCTACATACAACTCCTACATGCAACTCCTACATGCGAGTTGTACATGCGAGTTCTACCTGCAAGTTCTACATACGCCTTCTACATGCAAGTTCTACATGCAAATTCTACAAACGACTTCTACATACAACTTCTACATGCAACTCCTACATGTGAGTTGTACATGCGCGTTCTACATGCAAGTTCTACATGCGACTTCTACATGCGAGTTCTATATGCAAGTTCTACATACAACTTCTACATACAACTCCTACATGCAACTCCTACATGCGAGTTGTACATGTGAGTTCTACATGCAAGTTCTACATAGAACTTCTACATGCAACTTCTATATGCAAGTTCTACATGTAGAGAGAGAATGTGTTACACTTCTTACATGAAGAGAGAGAAGCTCTCCAACTTGTATAAATACCCCATAATGGAATGAAGCCCACACTCTTTGGGGCATTGTGTTGAGTTCTACTTTGGTATTCCAAGCAATTGTCTCAAGTGTCTATGCTTCCTTGCACTCCACATCCAAAAGCATGTCCTAACCTTGCAACTCCTCTTCCCCTCCTCCAACCTTGCAACCCATCCTCTCCCTCTCCTCATCCCTCCTCCTCCTCCCTTCTCCTCCTCCCTCCTCCTCCACCTCCTCTCTCCTCCTCCCTTCTCCTCCTCCTCCTCCCTCCTCCTCCTCCTCCTCCTCCCTCCTCTCTCCTCTCTCCTCTTTCCCCCATGCTCTTACACCTTCTTCCTCTCCCACTCCTATACTTCCCCTAAACCCTTAGTTCTTAAACTCCATGATGAACGAGGGAGACGAGTTCTCCACCATGTACTCTACCTTGAACCTTAGATCTTCCTTCTAACCCTGGACTCCTTCTAAACCTTGGAACCTCCTTCTAACCCTGGACTCCTTCTAAACCTTGGAACCTCCTTCTAACCCTGGAACCTCCCCTAAACTCTGGAACCTCTATCTAAACCTTGGAACCTCCTTCTAAACCATGGACCTCCTTCTAACCTTGAAACCTCCTTCTAACCCTTAAACTCCTCCGAAACCCTGCAATGCCTAATGAAGGCGAAAGCCTTCATTACCTCAATCATGATGATACACGTTCCTTTTACACATGCATGCACTTTGTTTGCTTACCACACTTAAGCCTACGTCTCTCACCGGAACACGACTCGAGGTCCTAAGCTACACATTTTGTGTTGGGTGTAAGTGCTCCACTAGGAGTGCTCTTTGTGTGTGGTCCTTTGTGTGTGAGTGTGTAGGTGTGCCATGTGGCACCTAGGGATTTATCCCATATAGATTAGTGTGTGCTACATTGTACTTGGCACTATATATTGTAGTGTCACATCATGAATAAATCAATCTTGATCTTTGTGCCTTCTATCATGTGTACTTTCCTTTCCTTTCTCTTTCATCCTTAGATTTTAGGATGATACCAATTCCCAACAATTGGTATCAGAGCCATAGACTCCTCATCCATAGCTCCCTCTTCCTAGCTCATAGTTAGTCTACTCTAGTTTTTCTCCCTCTTCTAGCTTATCTCCTAGCTCCCTTTCATCTTATTCTCTTCTTCCTCCTTCACCTCAGTCATAGCTCACCTAGCCTAACGTAGATTCTTCTTCCCTCTCAGCTCGAGATTATCCTCTCCAATCTCCTCTATTTCTGGTTGCAGGCCGCCATGGTTCTGGTTACACCTACCTCTGGCTAAGCGCGGAAATGCTTCTCTTCATAGGCCCGCACCCCTTCTGGTTCGTGTCAAGATGTTTCACGCCCTGCATCAATCTTTCTCAGGCTGCTGGCTGTGAACACCTTTCCAAGATTGTGCGCATCTCATGAGCTGCTCCTGACCGGAAAACTTTGGGCTGTGCACATGCCCTCTCTCCATCTCGATGTGCCCACGTCTTCTTTCATGATACGATGCTGGTCGCTTCCATTTTACTATCGCAGAAGAAGGCCATCCTTCTCTGTTGTGCTACTACTGGCCATCATTATCTGAAGCATATCCCTGTTGCTACTACGTGACATTTCTACTGGAGGGGTTTGTTCCTGATCAACATGTTGCTTTTCATGGCTTCTCTAAGGCTGCTCAAGCTGTCGACAGCCATCTCTTCTTTATTCATTATCTTCGATATAAGGTGATGCTGCAGCAGTGCGCCACACTTCCTTCTCAAGCTGCACTGCACACATTCATTTTGTGATTGGTCTCTACTCAAGATTTTGCTGTCCTCTGTTATATTCAGCAAGAAAGTATTGTTCTGCTTCTTTTTGGATATCTTGCTGAAGAACAAATTATTTTTCTGCTCTTGATTATGTGGTTCCAAAGGGAGTTTTTTTCTTAGATATTCTGATATCTCAGCTCTTTGTTGCGCTCTCTTGCCATAGAAAAAGATGTATTTTTTATGAGCTGCAGATTTTTATTTCAGTTCTCTTCTCAAAGATATTAAAGAACTGAACTTATTTCTCATGTAAGGGATTAGACACTACCACGAAAAGTGGTAAGACCTTCCCATTTTCTTCATGGTTCTGCTGGGTTCTATGCACTTGCCTTGTGCATAAAAAGATTTATTCTCCATGATGATATTTTATGATTATGGGTACTCTGCCCTGGTACAGCCTAAAATGAATCTCTCCTTTTGTACACACCTTTGGCCACCACATGATGTAGGCCATGTGGAAGATCTCTCTTTTATGTGTGTTTTGATATGTGTAATGACTTGTGGGCCTTATTATTTTGTCCCTACCCATGAGGCACCCCTGACATGGCATGAGAAACTGGACCATGAGTACCAGATTTATCCTTGACCAGTAGGAGAGATGTCCCTTGAGGAGGGTTGTGTGGCAAGGTCCATCTCTCTCTCTCTCTCTCTCTATGTGATTGTGTTTACCAGTTCCTTCTCTTGTCTCTACCCTTGGAAACCCATAACTGGCATGTGACACTAGTGCTATGAGATTTATCCTTGACCAGAGACACTGGCATGAGAAACCATAAGCCTAGATTTATCCTTGACATAGTATGAGGATATTCCTTGAGGAGGGGTTCTTTGGATTTTGGTTCTTTTGTGGTTTTTGTCCTCCTAGTGTATCACTTAAGGAGGGTTTGTTGGGTGTAAGTGCTCCACTAGGAGTGCTCTTTGTGTGTGGTCCTTTGTGTGTGAGTGTGTAGGTGTGCCATGTGGCACCTAGGGATTTATCCCATATAGATTAGTGTGTGGTACATTGTACTTGGCACTATATATTGTAGTGTCACATCATGAATAAATCAATCTTGATCTTTGTGCCTTCTATCATGTGTACTTTCCTTTCCTTTCTCTTTCATCCTTAGATTTTAGGATGATACCAATTCCCAACATTTTGTAGGTGACAAAAATCCTCGGAACCTTGCATACTGAGAAAACGCTGCTCTTCCTACGAAAGCTGTAGGAAAGAGCCAACACAACCCCCATTGGTGGGTGCAACCCCAACCCTTATCACACCCCAACTTATTGCACCCATCAACCTGTTGCACATGCAATAGGTTGGGGGTTGGTATCCCCAACCTGTTGCACCCACCACCTATTTCACAAATCACAAAATTTTGGTTTAGGGTTGATGGGTGCACCCACCACGTATTTTACAAAACACAAAATTTTGGTGATTTGTGATTTGTGCAATAGGTTGGTTTTACACTCACCAACTTTTGCACATGCAATAGGTTGGGGGTACCACCCCCAACCTATTTCATGTGCAACAGGTTGGTGGGTGCAACCATATATATATATATGTATATATGTATGTATATATATATATACATGTGTGTGTGTGTGTGTGTATGTATGTATATATATGTATGTATATATATATGTATATATATGTATGTATGTATGTATGTATATATATGTATGTATATATATGTGTGTGTGTGTGTGTGTGTGTATATATATATATATATGTATGTATGTATGTATATATATATGTATGTATATATATATGTATATATATGTATATGTATGTATGTATATATGTATATATATGTATATATATATATGTATATGTATATATATGTATATATATGTATGTATATATATGTGTGTGTGTGTGTGTGGGTGTGTGTATGTATATGTATATATATATGGATATATATATATATATAATATATTAAAGTCCAATACAAAATATCCAACTTGTATCTCTAAAGAAAGGTTTTGTTGGAACCAAACCATGGCTGGGGTCTTGGGGGGGGCTAGTCAAGTTGCCACGTGGACTTCTTCATCATGGCCACCTATATGCAGAGATTAGGGTGGCTTTTAGAGGTTGTTGTTGGCAATGTTTGGTCTTGGAGTTTTCAAGGAGATTTATGATAAATCTATGGCAGTTTTAGTGTGGCGTTCCTGCCCTCTAATGCATATGGCTCGTGTGCTTGATAACTCTTGCTCTCTTGAGATGTAGATTTCTTTCATTCATGGAGTTAATCATGAATAAATAGATCGGAATGATTGTGCATTGTTTCTACTCTACATTCAACCATTGGAGCCACATTGGTCAGGCTTCTGATTAACAATATCTTGAACATTGTGTTCCCAAGCCATTGCTCCTTTGTTTTAGGGGACACCTCTTTCTAGCTAGTTAATCTAATCTATGCACCCCTTTCACTTTCTGTAGGCCATTTCTCAAGTTAGAGAGCATCAGCTCTTAGAATTGCATCTCTCGAGGTGTTCGTAGAGCTGTTACTCTACAAACTTTAGGGTGCATGCTAAATCTTATGACGAATCAAGACTGGTATCCAACTAAATGGTCTAATGTTTCTGCCTTGAATGCTTCCACCAATCGTGACACCACAACTCACGTTCTTCGATTGGATGGTAATGATCAAATCGTGCATGTGCATCTTCTTCTTGCCACTTCTCTACTATAAGGATTCTTCTTTCTTCTCGTTGTTTCTCCCTTTGCAAATGTTTCAAAAGTGTCTTCTCATTCTTTTTGATAGCGTGCCATCTCTATCCTCAACCTACAATCTATTCCTTGTGCCTTGACTAGGCTTTTTAGCTTTCCTGTCTCGCAACCTCTCTCTGGTTCTCTTGCAAGCCATGGCAAGTTGCATGTTCTCATTGATGCCATGGCCACAATTATTTGAGAATAGACCCAAAGAAGCTGGCTTGTGAGGCAAGAAAAGAGAAGAAGACAACCTATTCAAATGAAGACAATGCCAAACTAAAGTCTGTGCAAGGTCATGTCGAGGTGCGTGTGGGTTACAAGGCATTTACAGGGCAGGAGCAGGTTGCAAGTACTTAATATTCCAAGATTCGATGGGTGGGAGGTGTTAAAATTCCAAATTTGTGGGAGTAGGAAAATTTTCAGCCACCGCAAAATTGTATATCCCAAACAAGTGCAATATGGCCTAAAATGCATCAAAACACAAATAGGCCAAGGGACATGCGATGTTGTGTATTATGAAATGCAATTACCTTTGGCATGCTTATGATCCATATAGCAAGCAAGTGCATGGAAAAAGAAACAATTCAAAATTGTAAATATTGTTGGATTTATTAAATAATCTTTGCACATGCACAAATTGCACATTTTCAAGTTCTTCTGTTTTAGGGTGAATCTATATACCAATATCAACAACTATAAATGTTTCAAAACCACCATGTAGTAGTCCCACTAGTTTGGATTCAAATTTTTCAATTCGTTTTGTTTTTAAATAAATCAAAAAAATGTTATGGAGTGTGCCCTCAAATCGGTGTGCATCACTTTAGCACAACATTAGAGGCCCATTAACCCATACCTAATGTTCTCATTTATGTGTGTCCTTGAGTTGTCTCATTTATGTGTGTCCTTGAGTTGAGGAGAACTTCACAATGCATTCTTTTGAAAGATTACTTGGATGCATGTATGTACAAAACAAATTTTTGACATTTTTGAACGAATTGCTATATCCTATAGTCTTCAGGATGCATGCTTCACATGCAACATAGTACTTTTGATGATTTAATGGTATGGTTCCAAATCTTTATTCTATAATTTTGTGGTCTCACGTTCAAGTTTGGAATGTGTACTACAACTTGAAGATAAATTTTTTCAAATACCATTGAGCAATGCATAAGTTATGGGCCATGCAATATACCTATATAATACAGATTTTTCCCTAAACCTCACCAAAATTGGCTACACCCAAGCCTGGCAATGACCCTCCATCATCAAACTTCTTTGGCTTCTATCAAAGGGTTTCTAATTTTTTCCCCAAATGTAAGACTTATATATTCAAAAATTTCACCCTCCTTGTGTTTTAAGAGATTTGAAACTAAGTACCTACCTAGAGTTAAGAGCATCATTTTGAAAGGATTACTACAAAATAGAAACAAAAATATAATAGAAACAAGCATATCACTTGAGTCGTACCTAGCCTTGATAGTGGCAACTAGCACTAGCATATGATAGTGATTACTAGTAGCCATAGGTGCTAGTTAGCATATGATTGGTAGCAAGCATTGCAAGTGTTAATTAGTGTTGTAGGTGCTAACTAGCATTGTAGGTGGTAACTAGTGCATCCATAATTTCATGTTGGTGCTAACTAGCATATCATTCTAGGTGCTAACCCTCATTACGGGTGCTAACCAACATAGCAATGTAGGTGTGATGTATGTGCTAACAAGCATAGCATTGCATGTGCTAACCAACATTGTAGGTGCTAAGAAACGTTGTTGGTGTTAACCAACATCTCATTGTAGGTGCTAACCAGCATAGAATTGTAGGTGCTAATCAACATTCCAAGTGCTAGCTTAAGTGTCACTAGCATATGACTACACTGACCAGTAGTACCTATGCTATCTAGCATACATGGTAACTAGCAATGTAGGTGCCCAGCAAGCATTACAATTCTAACAAGCACTACATGTGCAAACTACCATATGATAGTGATAAATAGGTAGAAGTAAGAGTGGTAAACAATATGTGATAGTGGTAAATAGTGTATGATAGTGGTAACTAGCATATCACACTCGTAAGTAGCATATGTCTATGGTGTAAGAAAACAATACAACGTCTGTGCTCAACAAATAACAGGATTTGGTATGCAAGAGAGAAAAGCAAATAGTATGGAGAATCAAAAATTTGATTACTATAAAACTGATACAATAGATGGCGATGCCTCCCAACCGTGCGCTCTTATGTGAGAAGCTTCGATGGCGTGCTGGAAACAATAGAGGACGGAGGCTGGATGCTAAGGAATCAGGGTTGCTGTAGCCAGTGATGATGATGGGCTTCACGGGCTTACTCTTATATAGCCAGCAGTCATAGTTGTTTTGGGCAGCCCAAAACGGCTAACTAGAGGTCGGTCCCAAAATAGGCCATCGACCACACTTTAGAACCATGGTGTAGGATAGAGCAACTAACCTACGTACTCCATTCCAAGATCATCTAGGGCTCCAAATGGGCCCCGTAGCCCAAGAGTGGGGGCTACCCCAAGAAATGCTCCGTCTACCCTCAGTGCGCTCAGTCATGGAATGCCTTTCCACACTTGCATGTAGCCTAATTGGCAGTGTGCCAATTCTATCTAAAGCCGTCTAGCCATCAGGCCACACATGGCCCCCATCTGGTGTCTAAGCCTGGACCTATCGAATAATCGAGCTACTCAAATGCCTTCTCCTCATATGGGGGCTTACAAGTAGAGTTAGTTGGTTCTCGCATAGTTAAACAAGAGTGGAGCATCAATGTTCACTCGCAAGTGAACTTACTTTTTTCGGCCCAATGCCAAGTCGATGAAGATGCCTCTCCAGCAAGTCTCTTCCAAGAGCCTTCGTGAAGATGTCCGCAGCATTCTCTGTAGTCAAACGGTACACCAAGTCAACCTCTCCATCCATGATGAGCTCACGTACAAAGTGATATTGAATCTCAATGTGTTTTGTGTGAGCATGGTACATAGGGTTCTTGGCAATTGCCATGCAACTCTGCTGATTGTCACATGATAACTGCGTAGGCTTGTTCTGCACTGCACCCATGTCCCCTAAAATCCTCCTTAACCACACTGCCTCACAAGAAGCAAAACATGCTGATTTGTACTCAGCCTCGGTAGAAGAAAGAGCAACTATAGGTTGCTTCTTGGTGACCCATGACACAGCTCCAAATCCAAGTGAGAAATAGTAACCTATCACTAATCTCCTGCTGTCCACGTCTCCTACCCAACCCGAGTCACAAAATCTGATCAAGATGTTGCCCTTGGTATAGGTGATGCCATAATCAAGTGTGCCTTTGATGTATTTCAGCACCTGCATCCCTGCCCTCCAATGGTTCTCTTGGGGCTTATTGGAAAACTTGCTTAGTACACCAATCGCAAAATTGATGTCCGGTCGTGTGTTGCACAAGTAAATCAAACTGCCCACAAGACTTTTGTACTTCGCTTCATCCACCAGTGGTGATGAATCCTCATTTGAGAGCTTCACGTCAACCTCCATAGGGGTGCCAACTGTCTTGCACTCAGCCATGCCAAATGCCTTCAGTATCTCTCCAGCATACTTCAGCTATGAGATGAAGATCTATTTTGTCTCTTGCCACACTTTACTCCCCCTAAACCCTTAGCTCCTCAACCCTTAAACTCCATGATCTACGAGGGAGATGAGTTATCCACCATGTACTCTACCGTGAAGTTTGGATCCTCCTTCTAAACCTTGGAACCTCCTTCGAACCCTGGAACCTCTCCTAAACCCTAAAACCTCTGTGTGTGTTGAGCTACTTATGTAGCAGCTCTCCATTGTCATAGAGGGAAGGATACGACTGTGCATCGCCTCCCTTTTCAATAACTTTGTAAAGCTGTGTGGCTATTAGATAGTAATTGTAGGCCTTCACAACAACCCCCGTAGGGATGTGTGGAGGCCTCTAGTTTCTTTTAAATTCAAGCAATACATATATTGAGAGGTTTTCATAAGAGCTTTACATTCACTGTACCTCGATATTTCATGTGAGTTCAATTGCTTTGTATGAGAATCTTTTAAATCATTCAACTCTCTTTCTACACCTCTCTCTCTCTCTCTCTCTCTCTCTCTCGCTCTCTCTGCGCCATGCAGTGACACTCTCTCCCTACCTCTTTTTATCTCCCTAACTTTTCTATCTCTCTCTCTCTGCCATGCAGCGACACTCTTTCCCTACCTCTTTCTCTCCCTAACTTTCTCTCTCTCTCTCTCTGTGGTAGTGGCACTCTCTCCCTATAGCCCAAAAATAAAGGTGGGCTAATTTTTAGAGCCTCAAATTTGATAAATTCGTCCAAAAAGTGGTAGCAGGGCTAGCCTTGTTAGAACCTTTTCTCTTTATCTCCTCCCAAGGATCTAGTTGCCTCCTTGAGATGCCTCAACATTGCTCTCAACTTAAACGTCTACTTGCATGCAACAAGCTCTGAAGTATGGATCTTTGAGGGCTTTTCTTTAAGGATACCCTTCTTGTGATTAGCTTCAAGGAGAATTTCATCCTTATCATCAAAGTTCAAACCAAGAAGAGAAGATGTTGCCACAAAACCACCTACAACCGTTGCATTTGATCATTTTCCTTCTTTAGGGATGAACTTGATAAGGGCTAATTCCCTTCTTTCAAGGACCAACTAGATGTCAACTCAGCCACCTTTCCCACAAATTTCCCCTTCCTTTCCACTTTCTTTCAGCTGTTCTTTGATCGACAAGGCACCACCCACATCTAAGTTGATTCCACACCCTTTTCAAGGGTCTTACCATCACCCTCCTTGTGCTCCTCAAATGATTTATGAACATTATCTTCCAACACATCTTGCTCCCCCACATGCAATTCTCCTCCAATTGCTTATATCTCACTATGCACTCGATCTAGGTAGATGTGGGCATTCGACATCCAACTGATTTGGAATCTCTTGAGACATATCCCAAAAAATCCACAATTTTTTTGGCTTGAAAGGGGACCTTGCCAAAGCTAGAACAAGTAGAACTTTCCCCAATGTAGTTGCCAAACTACTAACATAATGCCTAGCCCACAGGGGAAGATTTGGGAAATCCACCCATATTTGGCATTTGTGTAATAATAATTCATCAACACTGAATATAAGGCTCCATGGAATAACCAAGACAGTTGTCCCCTCCAAAGATGAAGGAACAACCCACCAGATAATTACGAACCACTTTAGAGGAGTATTGTAGGAGAAAAAACCCCTTCCCCATGACTTTTGTCTCATACGCATTCAAAGGGAGGCCACACTGAAGCTCTAGAAAAGTCTCCAACTCCTTGAGAGATGAGAGCTCCCCATAAAGAACAAATAGATTCCCCCTCTAGCCAATCTCTCAACCTAAGGCCTCATTTTTCCCATAGGAATTGCATAACGTCTAGACTCTTGCCAATTCTTAGAGTCACTTCTCATCCTTTTGACATTCGCCTGCAAAACCAACCTCACCTCCTCCTTGGGGACAAGAGATCAAACCCCTCCTCGCTATCCCTGACCCTTAGGCTTCTTTCCCACTGCCTCAATGAAAAAAATGATTTCATCCTTGTTGTCCTTGTTAACCCATTTCCAGGGTTAACATATTGGACATCCATGTTAGATTCCAACTAGGGTTTATGTGCACTTTTTGCACCACATTGTACATTATTTGTGCATGTAGCACATGGGTTGGACCCCTCTTAAATTATATGTTGAGAACTAGGTGTGGGGAAACCTCATTCCACTGGCCTTAGTTTTGGAGTCCACTTGTGTTCGCTTGCATAAGTGTACATAGTTGGGTCCTCTTCATCTCTTTGCTTTCTCAAAAACCAGTGAGTGTGAGACTCTTATGAGTGTGAGCAGCCCTTTGAGAGTTTTTATGCTTAGTTGAGGTTACTTCTGGCATAGGCACTAGAAGTGGCAAGAAGGAACTCTCAAAGGGCCGCTTACACTCTTATAAGTGTGAGCGAACCTTTGAGAGTTTTTATGCTTAGTTGAGGTTCCTTCTTGCATAGGTGCCTAGAAGTGGAAAGAAGGATCAATTATTTTCATTAGATTACTTTATTCGTTTCAGTTTGGCATCCTACGTGACTTCCATCATCACGCGGACACGCAGTGGTGATTTGGATTAACATTTTTGGTTCCGTTGCCAGGACCAGTCCGTAGGTAGGTTGTAAGAGGAAAGACAGTCCACAAGGTGGTAGCATTCTATAGCACAATAGCAATGAGTAGAAGATGAGTCCTCAAGGAGTCACGGTTTGCATATTAAACATGCACATCAATACAGAAAAGAGAACCAGTCGTGTGCAAGGTGGCCAAGGCAACTAGGCAGAGTCAAGTTCGCAAGGAGATCATAAAAAGAAAGGAGACTGAGAATTTAAAGTTGGTCTGCAAGGAGAGAAAAAGAAGACGAGTTCGTGTGTAGCTATCTAGAGAGTCTATAAGAAGACAATGAATTTTTAAAAAAACTCTACAAAGAGGAAGAATGCAAACCTGATCACAAAGTAAGCTACAAAAGGAAGAGCGATGGAGCCTGTTTGAAGATGAGTGGCAACATCAATAGAAGGAATTTACCACAAAAAGGTGATGATGATACTCATAGTCATTCAGAAGAATGTCTAAAAAAGTTTCTTCTGCATTACGTTACTCATCCATAGCCCTTGTAAGAAACTTGTAGTATTACTAAGCTGTGGGCACGTATCTTAATAAGTAGGTAAATATGTGATAACAAGTATAGTGAGAATTCCATACTCAAGGATAAATTCCCAATACAACTCTCCTCAAGTTTACGCATAGCATACAAGAGGGACTCAAAACATAAATGACATTCTTCTCTACAAGACAATGCATATGCAAGAAACATAGCATTCCGTTATTCATACTGCTATTCATGGATATACCCATTTATTGCTTGTCATTGCAACTCTAGTTGACATTCAAGAATTAATCCATTTAGAATGGTGCACAAGTTAGATGTTTAAGGAGAATTACGTAGCCCTTTAAGCCCTTGACTACCATTGTTGAGACGTTCAGCTCATTATTTCAGAATTAGCATGAAGGTAATGATGGTATGTTACTGTGTGCTCCATACGCTAATTGAAACAGCATCCATGAGATTAACATAGCAGTTGTAAGACTTAAGAACTGAAAAAAAGACCAAAGTAGCCTGACAGCTAGACCACGAGCCATATTGAAGCACAGATACTGCAGCTAGACCATGTGCCATATTGAAGCACAGAGAGGACTAAAGAGTAGATAGGCATAGACCAACAAATGTTTAACAACCAAAGAAAGATCAGTCATAAGGCATCGACCAAATAGTGCATTGGTGAGCAGCCATAAGAACACTCGGTGATCTATAATGTCCAAAAGAGTGAAGATTTAGATAAGGATGACCGAGAGCCATAAAAGCACAAAGAAAAGAAATTGGCCATCCAAATAGAGAGACTACCGTAGTTGGCCAACCAAAGAAGAAAGAAATCAGCAACAAGGAGGAGAAAGAAGAGTACTAAGAAGATGCATCGGTGTCATTGCAGGAGCATCATCATGCACAAAGATGGCCAAACGATGGTAACCGAAGCCCACTAGCCCACGAAATAGAAGTGTTCTACTTGCATCAAGCCATTGACACTAGAGGGAGGTCTGTGACTTGAATCTGAAGCTTCCACGACTAGCTGTGTGGATGAAGGAATTCTATGGATGAAGGCATTCCATGGATGAAGGCAGGGTAGCACAAGAGCTTTGTAGGATGGGCAACGACACATGCACACAACGCCTCCACCTCACACCCCCTTAATCTCTCAAGTCATGCTCCCCTCCACATCTTTAACCTATTAACCCCAGACATGAGAAAAAAAAGAGAGGACAGGTGGCAACTTGGAGGAGAAGAGCTTGCCATGTGTCACAAAGGAGGAGGATGGAGACTTGGAGGTGGAAAGACAAGAGGCATGCTTTGAGTGGGGGGGAGGTAAAAAGAGAGGAGACAACTTTGAGAGAAAGAAAGAGATAGAAGGTCAATGGAATGGAGGAGATGGAATGAAATTTAGCTTTGAGAGGAAGGAAGAGATGGAAGGTCTCAGAGCCATGGGTTTATACTTAAAAGTCAATGGACCAAGTACACAAGGTGAATTGATTAGCAATTTAAGAATGCATGTGTCAAAAGGAGGCTCTCTCTCTCTCTCTCTCTCTCTCTCTCTCTCTCTCTCAAATGGAAGGTCAATGGAATGAAAAGAGGAGATGGAAGGTCTCAGAGCCATGGGTTAAGACTTAAAAGACAATCCAAGTATGCAAGGTGAAATGATTAGCAATTTAAGAATGCATGTGCCAAAAGGAGCTTCTCTCTCTCTCTCTCTCTCTCTCTCTCTCTCTCTCTCTCTCTCTCTCTCTCTCTCTCTCTCTCTCTCTCTCTCTCTCTCTATCTATCTATCTATCTATATACATGTATGTATATGCACATATATTTACATTTGTATATCATGTATGTGCACACATGCTTACATGTATGTATGCTATGAGAGAGTTCCCCTAATAAGTTGAATTGTGTTTGTTGAGTATCGAGCAAAGACAACAAATTCAAATGGATAGAATAGATCTACATAGAGCTCCCCTAATAAATTGAATTGCATTTGTTGAGTAAATTGGGTTATATGAAACTTGAATTTTTGTTTAACGACATCTTAAGATCCCACCTTGAGACCCAATGAAGTAGGTCTCTAACTTGTCGTAGATGGGGTATGCAACTCGTGTACCTTTTATTCCCCTCCACTCATACCTTGCCACCTCCCCTTCACCTCATCGACTATCTTATCCCCTTACACTTCACACCTCCCTCACTTTACACTTTTTATCCTTTTTAATTCTCCTCCCACTCAATTTTCCCCCTCTTTTTCACCTTTCCTCACCCTTACCCCCCCCTTTTTATTTTTTCCCCCTTACTCTATTCTTTCTCCCTTTACTCTATTCTTTCCCCTTCTTTTTATCCCCCTCCCCTTTCCCTTTCTTTTTATCCTCCTCTCCCTTCCCTAGGACATCTCATCAAGATCATACCACACATATTTCTTGTACTCATGGACGATTGCATTGATCACATACATCTTTATGCATGGAAATGTACCACCTCACACATGATATCATTCGTTTTCCACCCCCCATCATCGATGTATGCCTTCACATTCCACCTCTAGTACATAGTGATGTACTCAATTAGCTACATGATTTGTATTTGTAGCTATGAGGAGTTGTGGGTATCAATACCATTTCTTGAGTACGTGCATGATGAGCTTGGAGTTATACTTCAGGATCCATGGACCACGCATCACGATTGTATCTTTTGATAGTCCTTATGTGTGATGGCACTCTAGGGAATGCCACACTTCTTGTCACCTCTACAGATTATCTCGACTTCATTCACCCTAAGTTTATACATGATGTCATGCAGTTTCATCTTTCTAGCGAGGCACCCCAAGATCTATCCTCACCGACAATTATCCCTCCGAGTCTTCATGATCCACCGATCGACACCCTGCAATTCTCTAGCACCCCTTCACTTCCTGATGCTTTAGAGACTCCTCTCCCTCTTATTGCCACATCATTTGAGAGGAAGTCTCTTTCTTCACCGACAGGCACATCATCGACATATCAAGAGGTGCCAACTTCCTCGTCCCCACTTTTGAGTGTTGTACTATTTGATTCATACCTACCATCATCTAATGCTAGAGTACCCATTCTTATTGCCTACATGTGGGGTTCATACATATTGTACTTTCGAGATTTGACTTGTGCTTCATCGACATCATCCTCATCGACTTGTGCTTCATCGACACTATCTTCATCGACCTCGTCATATCATGCACCTACACTTGGGGATCCCCTTGACTTCTCTATCCTCATTTGGGATGCAAGTGGAGTGGTGCGTAGTTTAGAGGTGGGGGAGTCTCCCTCATCTCGATTGACATCGACATGGATCGTGCAATTCATTGACATATCCTCATCAGCCATCATTTCCCCGTTAGCCATATTTTTCTATTCCTTGTATTTTGCATTTGCATTGATGTACTTTTTAGATTCACGTTTTGAGGATGGAATGTACTTTACAGGTGGGGGCATGTTAACCCATTTCCAGGGTTAACATATCGACCATCCATGCTGGATTCCAACTAGAGTTTATGTGCACATTTTGCACCACATTGTATTACATTATTTGTGCACATAGCACATGGGTTGGACCGTAGGGTAGGAGGATTAGATCCACCTCCACATCCGATTGGTTATAATCCGTGGAGCCTCTCATTGTACACCACATGGTACAAGGTTACCCCCTCTTGATCTATATATTAAGAGTTAGGTGTGGAGAGTCCTCATTTCATAGGCTCTAGTTTGGAGTCCACCTGTGTCTGCTTGCATGAGTGTGTACATAGTTGGATCCTCTTCATCTCTTTGCTTTCTCAAAAACTTGCGAGTGTGAGAGCCCTTTGAGATTTATTATGCTTGCATTGCTTCGTTGAGGTTCCTTCTTGCGTAGGTGCTAGAAGTGGCATAGCTTTCTTCTTTTCTAGGGTTGCTTGAGTGTGGTCATGGTACTTAGCCATCGTCGAGTGTAAGATCCCACAATCAAGTAGCCATGAGTGAGTAGTGCTTGCTTGAAAGCTTGTGTACCGTGAGGTGTCTATAGAGGCCCATATCCTCACGTGTGGGCGTGGTGTAGGAGAGTTGGTGAAGAGGGTGAGAGCAAGAGTCGAGAGTTTGAAGTTATGCTTTTTGCCATTTGTTGATTTGTTAAGGTAGGTTAGGCTAGGTTGTTTAGGATCATTAGAATAGGTTAGGCTTCAGGTTTTCCATTGTAGGATAGATTCTTTTCATTAGATTACTTTATTGTATTCACTTCAGCCTCCTATGTCACTTCCATCGTCGTCACGCGGACGCCCGGTGGTGATTTGGATTAACAGTCCTCTTTTGTGTCAAAAGGGCTTTTCACCTACCACCTTTGCAACCCTTCCCTCATAATAATTACCCTCCACCATCGAGCCTTCCTTGGGATTCTCCCCCCAAGCTCTTGGACTATTACATCTCACTCCTGCCTTGGGAGTGAGAGCTTGGCAAGGTGTGCCGTGCAATGCACGATTCGGCTCCTCTCCTTGCTTGAGTTCCTCCCTGTACATAGTTTTATTAAAGAACTTGCATTAAAATAAGTAGTAACGGCATTGAAATTAACAAGAAAACAAGCTAAATATCATTCATAAGGCCTGCCTGAGATCGAAAAAGAAGATGAATTGAATGTGCAGCATGGAAAAGGGGGCAGAAAGCTGAGAGAGAGAGAGAGAGAGAGAGAGAGAGAGAGAGAGAGAGAGAGAGGGAGGGAGGGAGGGTCAACCCGTGGTCTTGTCGCATTTTGAGGGCCTCATAGGAGGGAGGGAGAGAGAGAGAGAGAGAGAGAGAGAGAGAGAGGATTTGAAGGGAATAAATTAGCAATGAGAGAGGGAGAAAGAGAGAGGATTTGAAGGGTTGATGTGGCTCCACGCGGAGAGAATCCCCTTTAAAAATGAGCTTTTGAAATGCCCATGGGCTTTACTTAGGCCTCCATATATGGTAGGCCAAAAAAGAAAGACTCGCCCACCCACTCATCCACCCATGGTCCTATTGAGGGGCACTTGCCTTGGACCTATGCTGCACGCATCAAGGTTTGAACGCGGGCTGCCGCGTTGGTAGGGAGACACGCCTACCACTAGGTATCCACTGCAAAAGTAACACTTCTAAGTGTAAAAGTCCTTCCTCGATGGAAAAAGGCCACGTGTGATGTCCCATTCACTGTTTTTGGCCTGCCCATAGGAAAGGCTATAGTAATCAGTTGGTTTTGGTGGAGATGATAAAATGCTATTTTTGGCATGCTTGTTTTTGTCCTCATCCAATTGGTGCTTGCTATTTTTGTCCCCATTTTTTTCTCCCCCTTTCTCTCTCTCTTCTTCTTCCTCTTCTTCTTCTTATTCCAAGTAGCTATTTTTATCCTCATCCAATTGGTGCTTGTTATTTTTGCCCTACCCTGAGGAGGGAAGGCTTTAGTAAAGGTGTTTGTGTTTAAGAAAGGGAAAATGATGTGGATCTATTGCTATTTTGGTCCCCATTTTTTTCTCCCCCTTTCTCTCTCTCTCTCTTCTTGTTCTTCTTCCTCTTCTTCTTCTTGTTCTCTCAGCTTCCAGGGCAGCCTTTTGAATTTATTCCACTTGTTATCCCCATTTTTTTCTTACCGTTTCTCGTCTCTTCTTCTTCTTCTTGTTCTCTCTCTCACCTTCCAGGCAGGCCTTTTGAATGTATTCAACTTGTTTTGGGTTGTACGACTCGTCTATCGTATTTCACGTATTCGTTCTTGTTTGGTGATAAAATACCTTGCACTCCCATAGAGCGTCTGGAAAACATGAGTTGCAAAAGAAAATTAGACTATGCAGCCCTCTCGTCGCTCAGGTACGTCATAAGGAGGTCTGTGGTCGGAGAAAATATTTTTTCCCACTTTTGGCAATTTGTTCTGTTGTGGTTGACTGGTACAATCCAGGTCAGTTTAAAGACATGCTCCAAAAAATGGCCAAAACATCCGTACGAAACCGTGGCTTGGCGGAGGAGTGGGTCAAGGCCGGCTTCAGGTCTGGAGTACAGGTGAGTACATCTAAAGCACAAGAACTGCGAGAGAAAAGTGGATGGGAACCCCTCAGCTTAGAGGAGGCACTCACGTCTATGGAACGGATGCCCCAGCTGCCTTCTCTTCAGAACCTTACATGCATTTTGCTGAAGTGCAGAACTAAGAAAAATCTAGCGTATACCAAACGCTTGTATGCCTACATGTGCAAAAGAGGGCTGGAAGATGACAGACTTGTTGGAAACTACCTCGTCCCATTGTTGGTCCAAGTTGGAAGCATGTCTGATGCTCAAAATCTTTTTAACAAGTTGCTTGATCGGAATGTGTATTCTTGGACATCTCTCATCATGGGTTATATGGAGTCTGGGGAATCATTGCATGCCCTCAACCTCTACCAGAAAATGCAAGAGGATTCTGTACATCCTAGCACCTATACTTTTGTCGCGCTACTGAAGGCCTGTGCTACTCTGAAAGATCCAGAAAGAGGCTGTGAAATACACAAGCAGATTGCCAAAAAGGGGATGGAAAGAGATCTTTTTGTTGGCAGCACCTTGGTGGATATGTATGCCAAATGTGGCTCACTCACAAAAGCACGGGAAGCGTTTGACAAACTGTCAGTCAGAAATGAGGTCTCATGGACTGCACTGATCGCTGGATATGCCGAACATGGGCATGGAGAGGAAGCGCTGAACTGTTTTGAACAGATGCAAGTGGAAGGTCTGTCTCCCGATGCTCTCACATTTGTTTGCAGCTTGAAAGCTTGTGGTACCATAGGAGCCATAGACAAGGGCCATGAAATACATGTTGAGATTGCAAGAAAGGGGCTGGAAACAGATCTTTTTGTTGGCAACACCTTGGTGGATATGTATGCTAAGTGTAGTTTGCTTGCAAAAGCACAGGAAACATTTGACAAGCTCCCAATTCGAAACGAGGTCTCCTGGAATGCATTGATCGCAGGATATGCTGAGCATGGACTTTGTGAGGAAGCATTGAGCTGTCTCGAACAGATGCAACTGGAGGATCTTTCTCCGGATGCTGTCACATTTGTTTGCAGCTTGAAAGCTTGTGGCAGCATAGGAGCCATAGAGAAGGGGCAAGAAATACACGCCAAGATTGCCCGAAAGGGGCTGGAAGGAGATCTTTTTGTAGGCAACACTTTGATAGATATGTATGCCAGATGTTGCTCGCTTGCAAAAGCACAGGAATCATTTGACAAACTGCCACTTCGAGATGTCGTCTCGTGGACTGCACTGATGGCAGGATATGCCCAGCTAGGAGAAAGTGAAGAAGTCTTCAATATGCTTGAGAGAATGAGAGGAGAAGGGATAGAGCCAGATGGGGTCACATTCTGTCTTATCCTTACTGCGTGCAGTCACACGGGGCTCGTGGATAAGGGCCAGAAGTACTTTGATGCCATGAGCAAAGAGTATGGCATTACTCCAACTATTGAGCACCACACTGGCATGATTGATCTTGTTGGCCGTGCAGGCCAATTAGACGTGGCGATAGCAATGGTGAAGAAGATGCCTTTGCATCCTAATCTTGCAGTGTGGCATACAGTGTTGAGTTCTTGTCGAAAGTGGGGTAATGTGGAGCTTGGAAGACTGGCCTTTGAACATGCTGTGCAATTGGATGAAAAGGATGCTGCAGCTTATATCCTGATGTGTAACATCTACGCAGATGCTCACATGCAGGAGGAAGAGAAGACGATCGAGGCGATGAGGGTGAAAGAACAAGCATGGAAAAAGCCAGGACAGAGTTGGTGGAGTGATGCTGGCGGGATTGTACATTCATTTGTGGTGGGGGATAAAAGACATTCCCAAAGCAGGCATATATACGCAAAGCTAGAAGATCTTTCTGTGAAAATGAAGGAGGAAGGCTATGTTCCAGATTTGCATTGGGTGTCACCAGATGTATCTGTTGATGCAAAAAGAGATGGGTTATGTGGGCACAGTGAGAAGCTGGCCATTGCATGTGCCCTAGTCAATACACCCAAGGGGACACCCATACGGGTTGTCAAGAATCTTTGTATTTGTAAAGACTGCCATGCTGCCACTGCACTGATATCAAAGATTGAGCAGCGAACTATTTTTGTCAAAGATGCAAACCGCTTTCATGTATTCAAGGAAGGAAAGTGTGTTTGTGGGGACTATTGGTGACGCCAGCGCATCTATAGCAGCCAGTGTCCCTCTCATTTGAAATTCTATCGTTAGAATGAGGTGAGATGTATTCATAGTCGAGTTGGATTGTGTTTTATGCTACACAGAGTTGCCTTAAAAAGATCACAGATCTGCCGCTTAAACAAGATGGTGTGAATTTGGAATCTAGAAATCAAGTGGCCAATTTCTATGGACGCAAACCTCAAAACTTTTTTGATTTCTTCAAATTACAGCTTGTGATTTTTGTGGATGCGGTGCTTGCAATTGTCTTACTACATCACATGGATTTTCACAATTGTAGCAAGAGCTATAACATGAACATTTCCTAATCAAACTATTTATAATGAAACAAAGAGGGTGATATACTGAAATGCATGAAATTTAAAAAAATGCATGAAACTATTTACAGTTTGGAGGTTTCAGTGAAACATTTCTACGTTTTAACAAGCGCGATGATCTATTAGGCTGGTATGTGATATATATATGGGTGTGTGTGGTGTGAGGGAGAGACGAGCAGCCTGCATGCAATCGCCCTTCTCTCCCTGTTTTCCTCCGTCTGCTGCTTCTTGGCCTGATTTTGTTTTGTTCTGACAGCTTCGGTTTTTGCTGCTTTCCCGTCCCTTGCTGTTCGCCACCTCCATTTACTGCTGGATTTTCCCGTTTATTGCTGCTCTCACCCTTTGCCACGAACAAACGCTCCCTTAAGTGCCTGTTCTTTGCTCTCATGGGTCACAGCATGGGGGCTTTGTTCGTTCAGGTAAATCTTACGCACAGTTCTTTTCTCTTCGTGATTTTTGTGTTTCTCCTAAAGTCTACAGGGCTGTGTTTTTGGCATCTCGATACACTAATGACTACCTAGTTTAGTGAGAGTGAAAATTTCATGAATTTTTGTGGACATTTTTATAATTGGACTAAGTTAGCACTTGCTATGTGTATCCCTTGAAATCCTCCATCTTGCTATTTATATCCCCCTCTCTCTCTCTCTCTCTCTCTTCTTTTCTTCTTCTTCTTCTTCTCTCTCTTTCCTTTTGGCTTGCCCATAGCAAAGGCTATAGTAATCAGTTGGTTTTGGTGGAGATGATAAAATGCTATTTTTATCATGCTCGTTTTTGTCCTCATCCAATTGGTGCTTGCTATTTTTGTCCCCATTTTTTTCTGCCCCTTTCTCTCTCTCTCTCTCTCTCTTCTTCTTCTTCTTCTTCTTGTAGGCAGCTATTTTTGTCCTCATCCATTTGGTGCTTGCTATTTTTGTCCCCATTTTTTTCTCCCCCTTTCTCTCTCTCTTCTTTTCTTCTTCTTGTTCTCTATCTCACCTTTCTCTATCTTACCTTTTGAATGTATTCAACTTGTTTATGATTGGTGCAAGTTTCAATTGTTATTTTCATCCCTTAAATTTCTCCATCTTTTTCTCTACTTTCTTTATGTCTCTCACCCCTTCTCTCTCTCTCTCTTCACACACACTTTTTTGGTGGAAGTCTCTCTCTCTCTCTCTCTCTCTCTCTCTCACACACACACACACAGAGCTTTCAGCCCTCTTTTCCATGCTACCCATCCAATTGATCTTCTTTTTCCTTATTTTGGATCTTGGGCAGGCCTTATGAATGATTTTCATCATTTATAGCTTGTTTTTCACACCATCAAGGCAGGCCATATGAATGAAATTCATCTTGTTCTTTATCTTTGGGGTTTTTCTTTGCCAATTTACTTTCATCTTGCTACCTTTGGATTCTATAGCGGGCTTTTCTTTTAGCAGAAAAATTATGACATCCTCTACTTCTCGCCAGGATATTTCTCAAGACCCCAAATGTCGACATATTGATGTCTCAAGTGATAGCTTTGTGTATATGAAAACTGGAATACTACTTCTCATTCAAGCATAGATACACAATATGTTTATCACGTACTACATGAAGATTTTGTTAGCACTGAGCCCTGGTATGGCCTTGTAGGCTAGTCTTAGGACTCATTTAACCCTTAGGCTAACTTCATTGGCAACCATATGGTTGACTTCGGGGCCATATAGGCCACCCCTTTGAACTTTCTCATTATCCATTTGCAAGAACTTCGTCTTTGTTGTCTGCTCCCTTGCACTCCACACCCATTCCATTGCTTCCCGCACCCAATGGTGGTATCAGAGCAGGTTTTCTAGCTCCTACCTTCCCCCGCTCGTGCTCAGCCATTGCTCCTACTTGCCATTTTACTCCAGTTCCGTCCGATGCCTCATTTCATTGCTAGAAACCTGCTTTTTGAGTAGAAAAACACTTCAGCGGGGCTGTTTTTTGGCTTTTTCAAGTCCGATTTCAATGTTTTGTGCAATTTCTGATCTACTTTCATAGAAACCACAGCTTCACATCATTTTAACTCTGTTCGTACAATTGTACGGACACCATACAGACGTATGTATGTACAGATGCACAACGTTGCCAGCAATCCATACAACCTGACTGCAAGTGATTTCAAGCATTTTTGGCTTATACTTTGACTTTTTTTTATCATTTTGGCCTTCCTCCAGCTACTCCAACCATCTCTAGCACCATTTGGATGGGATTTTCTCCCTCTCGACTTAGATCTGCCTGAAATTGGGGCTTTTGAACAGATTGCGAGTTATTGTCAAATTTGCAGGTTATTTTGTCACATTTGCACTCATTGGCCGCTTTGATTATGAAATTTAGGGTGTTTTAGTGACATTGGCGAGAATTTGATGCAGATTTGGTCACATTTGCAACATTCCAGCAAAATTTGGGGTTTTCATCTGCAGTCAGTTTGTACTGAGATTGGATAGATATGCAGGTATTTGCCCCTTGATTTGGGCTGGTCACCTTTGGCAGGACCTTCTTTGCGGGATAGATTTTGCAGGACACCTTGTGCATTTTCTCATTGTTTGAGCACTCACTTTTGCAAACTCACTTTGCAGGGGGCTCATTTGATTAGACTATTTTTTCGAGGTCATTTTTGGGGACAACATCTGCATTTTACTCAGTGTTTGAGCATCCATCTTGGCATTGACACTTGTGGACATTTGCTGTCATTTTTGGTTCGACATTTGCAGCCAGTAGTCGGATACTTGGGCAACCAACTCTTTGCATTATAGCCTTGAGACTGTGACATTTGTAGGGTGCTTATCTATTTATTTATTTAAAATATCCTTCTACTTGTGATGGCCCTCATCCCAATCTATGCTCAACTTGGGTAGGAGCCCCAGATGGCACTCCTTTCCCTATGGTTGCACCATGGCAACCAGTGCCTAATGTGACAATGCCTATACCTAGGCCTATACCAGTGCGACCCGTACACCCAAGCCCGCTACACATTTGCCGAAAGTGGCATCTATTGTGGTTGAACTAACATGGCATACATATCTAGTACTGTAGCTAGCATTTTGTACAAGCGTCCTTGACACTTTTTTCTACTAGTTGAAATCTTCTGGATTTGTCTTTGATAGTGCATTCATCTCTATCAAAGAGAATCAGTAGTTGTACTCTGTCATTTGACCTATTGACAAGAGGTTCTTGCTGAGCTTTGGAATGTAGAGTAAATCTTTCACCAATCCTTTCGCACCAGTGAAATTGTTCATAGGGATAATGCCTGACCCTTGAATTGGAGTCAGTGTATTATCTACTGTGTAGATGACATTCTTTTAACCTTCTAATGGTTTCATCTCTATGAACCATTCCTGATGATTTGCCATATGAGATGATGCACCGCTGTTGATGTACCAAGGATCTTGATCTGCTTGGTCGACTTGATAGCTGAAATCCTCTTTTGGATTGCAATCAATGTCTAGATACACTGTATTAGTTTGTTGCATTTCCTCGTTTGCAAGAAACATATTCCCATGTTCATTTGCAAAATGACTGTGACTAGAATGTCCACCACGATGATTTCCTCTTCTGCGGAAAATCCCTCAATTACTGCTAGATTGACCGCCTTGGTTGTACTGCTTCTTGCGGCAATCTCTTTTATAGTGCCCAAACTTATGACAGTAGTTGCACTGGATGTTTGACACATTGGTGGATGCATTCCCTTGTCCTTGGAATCTTCCTCGATTGGAATGATTTTCTCTTTGTTGATTCTGATATTGCTGATGCTGACTTTGCTGATGGTTTTGTTGCTGATGATGACCACTTCTCTGGAATGAGTCTACCTCTGCCTCTGATTTTGTATGAAGTTGTGAATGCCTGATCATTACAATGACCTTTGCGTGCATGAATGGCTTGCGTCCTGAGTTCACCAAGTAAGACTGCCTGGAGCTCTTCCAATGTCGGAATTTGTCGTTGAATGGCAATACTCTAGACTAGATTCTCGTATCCCTCTCCTAGTCCATTAAGGATGACTTGAACCATTTCTACTAGATTCATAGTCTCTCCTCATGCTGCAAGTTGATTGTTGTAGTCTTCGATCCAGAGTAAGTAAGCATGACCGGTTTCGCTGTTATTGTAGAAACTCTGGTTGATTTGGTTTCTTAGTGTGAGAATTCTGGACGTGCTCTTGGACTCGTAGAGAGTTGCGAACATATCCCATTCTTCTTTCGATGTCTTGAATGTGTTAAGCTGTCCTAGCATGACATCTTGCACATTTTGCTTGATCAGATGATATGCATACTTATCTTTCTTATCCCATTCTGCCTGTGCTCAGGCAATGGCAAGATCTGCTATAAGTACAGAAACTGATTGTGTAGCTGGAGATCCTAGTGTAGATCCCGCTGCTGGTGCTGTGACAACAGGTGGAGTAGAGCTACTATTGGCTTGATCGTCCAATGGTCTAGGTGTAGATCCATCGACATACTCCCATTTGTCCTGAAGTACAAGAATGGTCTCCATTCGGTATTTCCATGTGCCGTAATTGGAGTTGTCTAACTTAGCAGATGCTTGTAGATTGAGGTTGCTAGTCGTAGACATGGTGTAAGAAATGTAATCAAAGTGTCGTGAAAATCACTATCTCAATCAACTACAAAACACTGATTGTAGCAAAGTGAAATTTGAACTGTCGGTGAAGATAGAACTACAATATATATAATTCGATCTATATTATAAGGCTTATGGCAAATGATGTCCGAAATAGCCAAGAGGATTTAAAAGGATGAAATGATGTGCACAATGCCGTGAAATAGCTGAATAGGCTTTACAATGATGGCATGTGTGTGTGAAATCAAATCATGTGCTATCTGCCCATTGATCAATCGGCAATGCCTCTAAACACTCTGAAGTCTGCTCATTGAACTGATGAATGTTAGGTTTCAGGTAATGTGATGATGTGAAACCGTATGTGAGGACTGACTTCGAGTAGGTATTAGTTGAAAATTTTGGGCATGGCTTAGATTTGCAACTTGGGGAAATTCAAAGCGTCTCCTCTATGGCTATCTAGTCTCTTTGATTTAGATCTATACCGACCGTCGATCGATGAAAGAACAACAAATAATTTCTTTTCTTTGGTTCTTTTTATGTGCTGGGTCAGATGCGTAGATGTAGAGGTGGATGTAAGTGTAGGAAGTGGATTTGTCAACTAGGCTCAAAAGTGATTGATACTTGCACCAAAATGTGCACGTGTTGTGATGAGCATGTAGAGCACAAAAAATTGATTGATTTTCCTTTCAAATTCTTCCTAGATCAAGAGATACGACTTGATCTAGGTGGAGGGGCAAAAGGAGTGCAAATGTGCTCAATGATGATGTGGCAGTCAGGGGGTCACATGCAATGACTATGCCTGTGGAGCCCTGTGCTAAGGTGGTAGGAGTGGTCACATGCAGTGAACTATGAGTGCTTGTAGAGGGATAACTGTGCCTGTTAGGGGACTGCCATGTGATGTGGCAGTGGGGATAAGGGTGCCACGTGTCACAATTTTGACCACACCTTAACCAAGGGTTAACTTGACCTTGGGTTATGTACCCAACCCTATCCAAAAGGTTGACTCAGGGTCAACCTAACTATACCACTTAATTGAGGTCAAATATAATATGCTATGTGTCATGCAACCTGACCACAAGGCTAACCCAACCTATGGTGGCCTAACTGAACCAAGGCTGACCGAACCTATGTTTGATAACCCTTAGGAGATAATTTGCCATGTGGGGTTAGGTTAATCCTTATCTGCCATGTGTCCTTTCCTAAAGTGTAGAACCTTGGAAAGGAAGGGATGAAGCTCAACAGAGATGGCGATGTTGGCATTAGCTTGGCTGTAGCGAACAAGGTGGCTATTGGAAGCCCGTTATGGAAGCTCACAGCTCAACTTGGTTGTGGAGTTCGATGGATGAGCAGTTGTCTGCAGAGCAGCTGGAGTGTGGCTTGCTTTGCATGCAGATATTTGGTTGTAGTTGTGAGGATTCTATACTTGCAACTACGAGGAAGGATATGGCATTGGCATTGGAGGTGAGGGAGCTGGCCATCCTCGTAGGAGGCTCAATCGGTGAAGAGTTCAAATGGTTGCTAAAGGCTGGTGCTCACTTCATCGATGGAGGAGGGAGCCACAACGCCGATGCTACATATGGAGCAACCCGTGGATGCTAGAGCGCTAAGGCTGTGCTGGAGCAAGAGCTTGGAAGATGGGCAGCGGCCAGTTGGAGCTTTGTTGAGCTGCTTTTGAGTCTTTAGTAGCCAGGCTGTCGTTGGAGAGGCACGACTTTGGCTGTTGGAGAGCGTTGAGGATGGCTGGTCGGTAGCGCACTGTGGAAGGACCCTTGATGGCAGAAGGTCATTGTTAGACCAGCTCCCTGCTCAACATGCGACACCTCTAGCCATACTAGCAATCAGCAAGCAACGGCGGGTGCTGTGGGCTGCGGCTTATGGAATAGCCTAGTTGGAGCAGACTAGTTGTGAGCAGTCGAGGATCTTGGAGGAGCTTGTAGGAGCATCTTGCAGGATGCAGAAAGCCAATTATAGAGTGCTTTGCAGGAGGTTGATGCAGCTAAGGTTGTTGAAGCTACTACAATTGATGGTGTTAAGTCCTTATCTCTAAAGATTCATGCCACGAGAGCTTTAGAGGTATTATAGGCAGGAGGTAGACTGGCCGTGGTGCTAGAGTCGCCTCGTTTGGGAGGCCTTTCTCTTGCATATAGTTGCATAGTTGCCTATGTTGGAGTTGTGCTCTCTGTCTCTCTCACAAAACCTTTGAAAACACTCCCTATCTCACTCTCTCTTGCAATAAGGAGAATATAGATGCTCTCTCTCGCAAAAGAACATAAAAATTCAATCTCTCCCTATCTTTCTCTCAACGGGCTCTTACAAATCTCTCTCTCTCAATCATAATTCTATCAAAGAAATGAAGGAGCATCTCTCTCTCTCTCTCTGTCACGTGAACGGAAATATCTCAAATGGATAGAAATTCTTCTCTATCACTCAATGGAAGTGAAACTCGAGAACACTCTCGATCTCTCGATCACTCTCACTCTCTCAAGAATCGCAATGCCTCAGCGGAAGGCAAGGGAGCTTTAATACCATGACAAAATATGAAGAGGGGAGAGGAGAAGAGTGGAGATGAGGAGAGAGGGAATAGCTAGAGAGCACACCACAAATGACTAACTATACACTAGATTTAGTTGAAAATGTAGAATATATACAAACCCATTTAGGGCTACGGCATCTAACCCTTTCCTTTATAGCACTCTATTGGGTTAGTGCTATGCACATATGATCACATGATGTTGAGCGTGAACTCTCAACACTCCAAGCTCATAATGAAATTCTCAGGAGAGGGAGATCCAATGTCCCATGTCGAGAGGTTCGAGTAGATTTGTGAGACCTTAGGGAACATAGGTGACTTGGACAAAGTGACTATGTTTGGGCTGAGCCTAGATGGTAAGGCAGGCCAATGGTATAGGGCTTTAAGCACAAAAGAGAAGATCAACTAGGAGACACTTATAAAAGCATTCATAGTGGGATTCACTCCCATTGGTCCTAGATGGAGCCCTACTAACTAGTTGGATGAGGTCAAGCAGAAGGAGCATGAGACCTTATGGGAATATATCGTGAGGATTAAACACTTGAATTCCCACTACAAGCCTCATGAAAGGATGATCAATGAACGCTTATTACCATGCTTCCTCATCAGGTTAAGGGATGGAAAGTTGTTGGTCATCTGTTAACCCTAAACCCCACATCATTTGAGTTGTGTAGTAAGATTGTTGTACTCTTGGATGATAATATGAAGGATGAAGATCAACTAGAGAAGTCCCATGTAGCTTCCTCCAATGTGTTCGAGGACCCATCACCTAGCCTCAAGATGTGGCAAGGATCGATGCATTCTTGTCCATAAAGGTAAAAAATGCCTATAGTCGGCATCCTAAGAGGGAACCCCATCCTTTTGGAGAGACTTCTTCAACTGGATGAATGGACATATGGTCACATCTCAGGAAGTGGCGAGTGAGGTAATGGAAGTCCCCTATGGAAGAACGAAACCTGTTAAAGATTTTGGTCAACAAATTGGGCCAGTATTTTGAGAGCGCCAATACCAATGCCACGCTCCCAATGACCTACCAAAGCAAGAATGCCACATCAATCTTGGATGGATGATCAAGTGTTAGCATTATCACTAACAATGCTCGGATAAGTGGGGAGGCCTAAGATTGAAAACACCAACCTAGTTGTCAAATTAGCCGATGGAGTGACAGCCTCTAATTGGTAGGGTTTTGAAGGACACCAATATGAAAATGCCAACCTGGTTGTCAAATTAGCCGATGGAGCAATGGCCCACGTTTAGATCAAAACCTTAAGCCTCACCTACCATGTTTGGTTTGTTGTAATGGATTTCCATGGGTAGCCAGATGGTTACGATGTCATTCTAGGAAGACCCTTTATGCGCACTACAGGTCTAGTCCTGCGAGTCCTCAAATAGGACTTATCAGTGCAAGAATGATCAAATTGTGAGTGTTGAACTCCAGAAGTGGAAAGCCCACCCAATGATCGGCAACTTATTCACAAAGCTGAGTCGAATACTACACAGAAGACTGCCTCCTTAAATGTATTCCAAGCATATAATGAGAGCGGACCAAGATGAACACTATCATGCTGTGCTATAAAATCTGGAGTTCTCCCAGAACTGGATGCATGTCCTCGCTACTATAGATGCAGTCGAGAGGATAGGGACAAAAATGGCAGCCTACGATCCGAATGTTCCCGAGAACATAGTTCCCTTAAGTATGATTAATATCTTGAGGGGAATAGAATATGGCCAGAGTGTTCGAAAAGTAAAAATGGATCTTCATTGGATGAGATATGTGGGTACCGTCATCACTCACCACAAGTTCTCAACTGATTGGGGAGCCATGCTAGATAGAATTAAGGCTCCCTAGGATCCCTCAAAGTAGAGGCGACCCCTCTAGCTACTATAGCCAAGCCACCACCAAAAGCTAATTCACCACATAAGGGCAAGGCTCTAAAAGCCAAAGCCCCCAAGACTTCTCCTAAGGAGAAGAAGCCTACCTCAAAGGTCTTGGAAGATGCTGAATGCTTGGATCCAAATTTTGATATTGCTTTGTGTATCTCTAGCTAAGGCATGTTGTTGTGGGAGGGCTTATTTACTTGAGATCGTCGTTGAAGAGGTTTCATCCAATGTTCTAGGCACAATGGGTTTTATTGCTACTGTCCCCACATTGACTCTTACTAATGTGTTATGATTTTGTATTGTCAATCTATCAATTCCTCATTGAGGTTGGGCCAGGTTATATTGAAGATGCAACTATTTTTTTCATCCCCACCGACTACGTAGATGTGGCACCACCACCTTGGCAATAGATTGGCTTGTGCATTGATCCTAGATTTTGGGATGGGGCATTCATTTGCTATATGATTGACCATGCAATGTGGACAGCATACATTTTCTTGCCTTGGATAAATCAGAGGTACTGCTTGAGACATGTAAAGCTTTTGTTCCATGACATGCATCATTTCTTCTCTTAGCTTCATGGTCTCTAGGAAATTTTCATTAGACGTTTCTATATTTAACTTTGCTTTTCCCTTTTTAGAGTTCTTATCTCATGCACTTGCTCTTCCATCATCACTGTTAGTGTCAATATTTCATAACTGCTAATCGTTTTCATGTCCTTGCGGATCTTCTTCCTTAGGCCTGCAATGAACCAGACTGTCATGTACTTATCATCGGGACGTGGGTGACGTTTTGCAATTAGGCATTTCATTTTACCTAGATACGTGCATACATCTTCCCTTCGACCTCGTTTGAGCTTACATAGTTGGAGAGTGGGATTATCTTGAAGTATTTCCATTTGGAACACCTCTAGAATTTGTTTCCAGCAGGTCCCATGTGGCTCGTTCTTCTACTAGGAGGTCAAGGTACTAGGCTTCATCAGTTAAGGCCATGGGGAACCATGCAACCTTGGTTTCATTTGATTGATCTCCTCCAGCTTGACATGCGGCATCAAAATGCTAGAGGAATGTTGCTAGATTGCCATGGCCATTGTATTTGGGAAGTTCTAGATTGTCCAGGGGTTGCCTTCCTTGATTGTTATTGTGTCAACCATAATTGGTGCGAGGGTTAAAGAAATTGGCCCCATCTGCATCTAGGTCAATGCCACAATCATCACGACGGTGATCTGCCATATTGTGACTTGGAGGAGTCAAATGGATTGGATGCAATTCAATGGGGCAATTTGGGGTGGAGGGTAGTCGGAGACATTGGCCGGAGCATACTTGCATGCATGCATAATTGTCGAGAGGTCGATCGGGTAACTACTCCTCAAGTCCAGTTGTTGATGTATGTGTCCTAGGGAGGTTGGAGATGTGTCAGTGCATTAGGGACTGTCTTGTTATAATTGTGCCTAGGATTGTCCTCCTTGAGTGCAAGAATGTGTTGGTACAGACAGATTGTCAATCGGAGGTCACGAGTTAAACTTAAGAGTGTAAGTGCAAAAAATAGCCCTCATGGGGGCACGAATTAATGAGTTCTAGGGATGAAAAAAGGGTGTGTAATGGGTTGGAAAAATTCCCCGTAGCATGGTGTTTTTATGTGTGAAACCATGGCTCAAAACCTGGTCCAATTTGGTCACAAAATGAGCGAGTAACGGAGGGTTAATTTTGTGCCAAAATTAGGCCTTTTTGGGGGAGTCTTGGCCTTAAGTGTCGTGTGAATGGTCTTTAGATTTAAAGAACTAAAATAGGTTAAGGTAGTCTAACCACCAGGTTTAATCTAACTAACCTAACTATCTAGTTGGCTAGTTACTATAACTGAGTGAACTATCAATTACCCTAGTTAATATAACCTAATTGATATAGTTAATCTAACTAGTCTAGCTATAGTTAGATTTCTAACTTAAATCCAATTATGCTAACCTAATTCTTGACCTACGCTAACTAACCTAGCCTAGGTTAGTGAGCTAGTTAGGGTTACGATTAGGTTACACTTTTTTATTTAAAAAAAGAAATACACAGAGGCGAGGGGGCGTAGGTTACAGGGTGGCAGGCAAGGGAGAAGGGAGGAGTCGGGGTGGGGGGAGTGAGGGGAGGGGGAAGTAGAAGGGTGGGGATGTAGAGGCTGCGGGGCAGAGGGTGGGCGGTGGGCGGGGAGGTGTTGAGCAACGACGGTGCGGACGGTGGAGGCATTAACGAGGAGGGTGCATTGTTGGTAGCGCATGATGGAGGGTGGTGCAACTGGCGGTGGAGAGACAATTAGAGGGTGGTGCGGATGGCAAAGGGTGGTAGGCAACCGACGGAGGTGGTCGATGGGTGGGCGATGGACAATGGGCAACCAACAAAGATGGCTGACGGTGGGCGATGGTTACCTGTGTCCGCCGCAATCTAGGCTCCCTCTCCTTCCTCTCAAACCTGAGTACAAATCCCTGCTTCTGACCTTTTTGCCTCACTCAATGCTCACTTTGCAGCATGCGACACTCATAGAGAATCCTTCGCTCCTCATGCACGATGTGACAGTGGTGGCTGCGCCCCCTTCGACCTTCTTTTGGAAAAAAATACAACGGTCCTAACTTCCCTGATCTCACATCCTTCCTTCCACTAGTCGATAACTTTCCTGCTCCACCTTAGCAGAATGTTGGAGATGGAAGCAGAGAAATATGGGCTTCTCCTTCTGGTTCCCAAGAAGGAACCCAAGGAGGAACTGCTGAATGAGGAAACGCCTTTACCTTCTCAGGTTGGGGAGGAAGCAGGATGGGATAGACAGCAGGTCATGGTTCTTTCAACTCTGGAGCACTGACTTCTAGTCACTCTGGACAAGAAGCTACATCACCTAGCTCCTCCAATAGAGTAGCCTCCCAAACAACCCGAAACTCTCCAATCAGCCCTGCTAAATCGAAAAAGGACGACATTCCACTACTCGTTAGTTTTTCTGTTTCTTCAACCTTTTGGCTCTGTAAGAGGTTAAAACTACAGGAAAAGCTCTAGACACACGACTCAGATGTATTGATAAGAGGAGGACTTGGTATGCCACCTCCCACGAAGAAGGTAGAGGAGGGTGTGCTATTGGATAGATAACATATGGATCTTATTGAAATGCCTTCTCAAAGGAATCAAGTTTTGTCTAGTGTCAATGTATGCCCCTACAAGCCATCATGAGAGAAGCACTACTTGGCACTCCTTATCAGATTTAGGTGATGAGGTTTTGATAGGATACTTTAACATGATTGAAAGAAGCACTAATATATGGATGGGTAAAGGCACCACATTAAGAAGCTCCGAGCTCCCATTCAATGATTCTCTTCATTTGGTAGATAGGGGAGTCAAGGAGAGAATCAAGGCTTTGACAGAGCCTATCTCTCCCAGAATCTCCTCCAAACCACCTCTAGCTCCAAAAGTACTATCTATTCCACCTTTTCAATTTTTGATCACACAAACCACTTTTGGTTCGATGCGCTTGAATTCATAAGATATTCTTTAGCGAGACTATACACCAAAAGATGGTGGGCAAGAAAACTTGATAGATGAAGCAAAGAAACATTCAAGCTCATTTACAAGAAAAGAGTTGCTGAGGAAATTCCTCTCCTCGAAGTCACAATGCAAACGGTTGGGCATAGTCTAACATTGAAAATAGAGACTTTATATGTGAAAATTCTAAGAACCCACTGTCAAATACTATGCATTTAGATGGAGTGGGACAAGCAAGAAACCACTCCTCGAGGTCCGAAGGGAAAACATCTGCCACCATGAAAAAGAGCTCTTAGAAACCAAACACAAAATTTCCAAATGGACTCATTACACTTACAGGTGAAAAAGGTACATAGATAGAAAGGCTCACAGTGTGATGGTATCTTAGATTGATTGAATGATGTAGGAAGCCGCATATCTTTTCCCATGTAAACATGTTGCACTTTTGTGAGCCATCCTTTCTTCCCAAACTTGAAATTCAAGATGCGCCCCTTCCACTCATGCAAGATGTCACCTCTCTTGCTCTTGGGAAGCTTATGTGGACCTTTGGCTGATCCTTTCATCACTACCCAGTCATTTAAGCTGTAGGTGCAAGGGATCCACTCATCCAATGCATTTCTAGTGTTGTGGAAGACACAAGAGGTCATAGCATTGCATGGTCTTGTAGCCTTTCTCCTCAACATGCTTGCAGATTTTGCAATAACAAGAATGGGACTCCTACACAAAGCAATGCAACTCCAACAGAGGCACAGAAGAGGGAGAAGGAGAGGGACAGAGCAACAGCAATAGAGGCACAGGAGAGGGAGAAGGAGAGGGACAGAGTAGCAGTAACAGAGGCACAGGAGGGGGAGAAGGAGAGGGACAGAGCAACAGCAGTAGAGGCACAAGAGAGGGAGAAGAAGAGGGACAGAGCAGCTCCAACAGAGGCACAAGAAAGGGAGAGGAGAGAGAGAGAGAGGAGCTGCAGCAAGTAGGCCAGAGCAGGAGGGAGCAAAGAAAGAGAGGGGAGAGGGAAAATGCATGGGATTTGGTTCAAATCTGAGTGATTTGGCAGGTTGGGACCAGAACAGTGGGGGGCAGAGGTCCTAGAAAGAGGGAGGGGAGAAAAATTTGCCACAAGGGCCCTACCATCCTATTGAAGGCAATTTTGGGCTCATGTGGGGGAGGTGCATCTAGTAGGAGGGTCAAACATGGGTTAAAAGGGGGGGGGATGGTTTGGGTGGTCCCTAGTGTAAGGGGAGCAACCAATAGGGGCTCTCTGCAAGCCTGCCCACCCTCCACCTCAACATACCATTGCCCCACACCTTCTAAAACTCTCATTAGTACACCTCATATCACACTCTAATCCCTTGAAATTAGGAAACACTAATTGGAGGCCCTTTTGAGACCCCAATTCTCCCCGGGCTAAAGTTAAGTATCCTGTGGATAGGCTGAAATATGATGGATTTATAGCCATTCACTATGCCTATATGGTCAAAGTGATACATGAACCAGAACGCACTTCTTTTGAGCAAGCCATGGGAAAAGAAAAATGGGAGAAAGCCATGGATGAAGAAATGGATGCCTTGGAAGCAAATGCTACATGGGAATTGGTGCCTTTGCCTAAAGACAAGAATGCAATTGGCTGCAAATTGGTTTATAAGGCTAAGCACAATGTAGATAGTTCTGTGAGCGGATACAAGGCAAGATTAGTTGTCAAGGGGTATGCACAGACATATGGCATTGATTATGAAGAAACATTCAGTCCAGTTGCAAGGATGGCAACTGTAAGAGCAGCCATTGCTATGGCTGCATCAAAGGGATTTTCTTTACATCAGATGGATGTAAAGAATGCCTTCTTGCATGGTGATTTGCAAGAAGAGGTCTTTATGGAGCAGCCACCAGGTCATGTTCATGGTGTTCATCCTGAGTTTGTTTACAGGTTGAAGAAAGCCTTGTATGGCTTGAAGCAAGCACCTAGAGCATGGTCTGACAAGATAGGACAGTATCTTGTCACCATTGGCTTTGAAATTTCCAAGGCAGATTTCTCACTTTATGTAAGAAAACAGAGAAAGGTATTATGTTGCTTGTCATTTATGTTGATGATTTGATCATCATAGGTGATAGTGATGAAGATATCCTTTATGTGAAAATGCTATTGAAGTAGAAGTTTGAGAAGAAGGATTTGGGAGAGCTGCGTTACTTCTTGGGCATTGAGGTGATTAGATCCACAAGTGGGATATAGCTCTTGCAGAGGTAGTATGGATTGGACATGCTGTCCAAATATGGGATGACAGGCTGTAAGCTTATTTTAGTTCCTTTGGAGCAGAATGTGAAGCTAAGCGCAGATGCAGGTGAGCTTCTGGAAGACCCTACTATGTACAGACGCATAGTAGGAAGTTTGATTTATATGACTATTACCAGACCAAATTTTAGCTATGCTATTGGGTTGGTAAGTCAGTTTATGCGGGCTCCAAGGAAACCGCATTTGGATGCAGCTAGATGCATACTGAGGTATGTGAAGTCCACATTGCAGTATATGAGACTGGGTTTCAGATACAATTGCATGGATACATTGATGCTGATTGAGTTGGTAGTATTTCGGATAGACGATCTACCAGTGAATATGTGTTCTCTTTTGGGAGTGCTACAGTCACTTAGAGTAGCAAGAAACAGCCTACAACTGCCTTGTCGAGCACAGAGGCTGAGTACAGGGGTATAGCAATGGCTGCATGTGAGGTAGCTTGGTTGCGTAAGCTACTTTATGATATGCATCAGTCTATAGATGGACCAGTTGTCATTTATTGTGACAACATGAGCAGTATACACTTGGCAAATAACCCAGTCTATCATGCTAGAACAAAGCACATTGAGGTGCATTAACTATGTGTGGGAGAAGGTTATAGTAGGTTTTATTGATTTGGTTTATGTTAGCACAAAGGATAAGGTAGCTGACATATTCACGAAGGCATTGGGTGCAGAGAAGTTGTGCAAGTTCAGAGACCTACTTGCTGTACAGGAATTGGGATTGAGCTTGAGGGAGAGTGTTGATATATCGAGCTCCACTCGTTATATGCCAGGGTGACCGTTGTGCATTTATGTCACCGACTTGTTAGTTGCAGATGCGGTTGGTACACCGCCCATGAATAATAGCTGGATGGCAGCTATCTTTATGTACTCTAGTTAGTGGCTCAGTTAGTATGCCACCTAGGTTAGCTGAGTTTTGTTTGAGACCCACATATAGGGTTCATCTATTCCTTTTGTACTTAGAGAGAGTTCTTTTGGCTTACACAACTAAGAAGAGGAAAACTGTTTTCAGCCTCCACCTTTGTGTGTATTCCCCCATTGTGTATGTGAGAAAGCTGCAAGTGAGACTCCTTACTTCTCTCCCACTCTCTTCTCACTTAAAATGAGAGATATCTTGTTGATACCTCCAGCCAGGAAGCCTAAAGCAGATGCAGTAAAGATAGTAGAGGTTCCCACTCTCTTCTCACTTAAAATGAGAGATATCTTGTTAATACCTCCAGCCAGGAAGCCTAAAGCAGATGCAGTAAAGATAGTAGAGGTCACTCAACAACATGAGACTAGAGGCAAGGTTGCATATGAAGAGTCCCTCAGGGAGCAAGTTCAATAAATAGTGTTTGTCTTGGAATCCCATACATTACTAAGGTAATTGCAAATTCAGAAGAATCTAGTGCAACTTAGACCAAGAATCAGAATATCTATAAAGACAGTGAATGATGATATGAGCTGGGATTTGACACACGATTGCATAAGTGTTGCACAAAAAGAAAACCAAAGTCACTTGCACAATCATGCTTGCAGCTCTATAGTAAGTATATCTTTCAGGCCAATTGTGTTTATGTCTTTGTAGTAGCAGTCACTTTTTCATAGCTAAGTGGTTTTTTGTATTTTTTTGAAGATTAAGATCGACCAGAGCCTTCAGCACACTGTATATATAGTCGATCTAGCTATTTCATTAAAGTTGAAGGATAACAAGACATCAACAAAAAGCATTTCCAAGTGGTTCCATTTTTGTAATCTCAAGGTGGTTGATATGCTTCTCCTCCCATATTGTTCAGAGTATGTTCCCTGACCTTTTCCACTAATACCCTCTATTGACAAAATCTTGATATGTTCAAATTGTATTGACACCCTCTTGGTCTAATCCCCTCATGTTTGTTGTTTTTCTTGTAGCAATCATGGGATTTTGGTGCATATAGACATACAACAAATGTTATGCTATACCTTGAACTCCTTAAAAGGCACCCACTAGGATTTATAATTGTAAGTCAGTCTTCCACATACTTTTGCTGCAAAAATCATTTTCTATGTTTTCTCCTAAAAAATCAGTCATATCGCTTTTAAATGTAGAAGTATGAATTTTATATTTTGTTGCCCAATTTAATTTATAGTATGCATTCCCTTAACCTTCATTCCCATTGCAGCTGCCTCAAAAGACTAATGGATGCACTAGACCTTCGTAATCCAAATTTAAAGATGTTAGATTCAGCTCAACCAATGTCATTGCAGGTACAGTAATCATAGTCACTTATATGTATATCTCTCTTATTTTGGCACTCTTCATAGTCCAATATACATCTTAGCATTCTATTTTGATAAAAAAGACACCACAACAGGAGGATCCTTTCTCTTGTGGATGGAGGACTCTAATAAGTGCAAAATATATGATGGACACATACTTTTCAGAGATACAGCCTGAATTTGTAGGCACCTATATTGCATACTATTTAAGAAGTTCTAAATTCAAAGCATTAGTACAAAAAAGATTGAAAAAACACTTTGTTTTTTATTGCAGATGAAAGAGGATAGTTTTGGCTATAAATATGTGAATAGCTTTAGATCATAGATAACTTTGAAGGTGTTATAGCTCTCTTCCCCTTCTCTAGCAGCAGACCAAACATTCCATACAGGAGAGGGCTCAAAGGCCTTGAAGATCTCTGGGTTGAACAAGAGGTTGAGGCCATCACAAATGTCCCTATTGCTAGCAATCTAGAAGATATTCTAGAAGGCATTGGTGTTGATGACTTGCTGAAACAATTCTCAAAGGATGTGGAAGGAGAAGCCATAGTTGATCCTTTCCAAGCAGAGCTACCGAAAAATTCCGAGCCCATGCACGAGGAGGTAGGACATCAAAGCAACATGAACCTAAGCCTAACCATGCACAAGGAGGAAGAGACATTAAAGCAACACAAGCTCGAGTCGATGCATGAGGAGGTAGTACGATTGCAACAGGACGAATCTCAAGCCCACAGAGGATTCAAGTCATTAAGAGGATGTATAGCAGCAACCGCCTAACCAACATGTGGAAGAAGCTAAAGATAACTCTTCTCAGAAGGAGTCTCCACTGCACAAAAGTCAAGAGAAAGATTTTGAGCAATAGTATAAGAACACATGATACTTGTACTCATTTTGTATTCATACATCACATGTCAACTTTTTTCTTTTTGGATTACAAATAATACATGGATTCAATAGCTTTAATTTTATCTCAAGTGTTCTATTTACAATGTCCTTGCATTGAATTTTCTTTCGCTCCTTTGTAGTATCTACAAAAATAATTTTTAGCAATATCATAACGTTAGAAGTGATAGATGAATGTATCATGCAAATGTAAAGAGAAAAGATTTAGGAGGAACACAGGGTGGAAACCAACTTACTTTCCTATTGTTCAAAATGAATGAAAATTATTTGCGGATATTGTTCTCAATATCCATAATAATGTCATTGCGTAACGGAGAGAGAGTGCAGCATTGTTTTAGTGAGATGGATGTTAGAAGGATGTCATTCTCAATAACATCTATTTCAACTATTGGACTTGAAGAACGCTCATCTTGGTCCATTGCCACAAGTTTTGTGCCTATCATCCTATTGCATTTATAGTAAAAAGAGAAAATAAAGTTTTGTGAGGCAATCATGTACTTAATGTTGATGAAGTTATGAGCAACCTCACAATACACATTGTTGGCCACCATTCTATCCCAACCATTGTTCAAGTGGAATTTCATCATATTTTTTTTCTTTGAAAGTCAACATTGACTTACAAACTTTAATTGGATAATCCTAAAAAAGTCCTACAAAAATTATAAGTGTCATGAAAATGTTGATTTTAACTATCCTAGTAGCAATATTTGGTTTCAGGAAATGTTGTACTCCTAAAAATAGTTTAGCTCTGTATGATTCTGTGATGCTGCCATTAAGGGGACTGGCCAATCAATTGTATTCCATGCGGGGAGATCTTGCTTTTTTAATAAACCTTGTGAGTGAGCATTGTCCACCATCAATTGATAAAAGTGATCATTAAAAAATATACCCGATTCAGGCAGCTTCATTCATTTTCTACCTTTGTACTGTAGCTCCCCAATAGCACCATGTAAAGCATCAAATAATCCCAATATGCACTCCATTGATTGCCACTCTTCATATCTGAACCAAAACAAAGAAGTTGTCTGTCATAGAAAGCAAAATTTATTTTGTTTCAACTATTTCATTATACAAATACACTTACAATCGGGTCTATGGTGTGGAAGATAAGTAGGATAATCTCGCAATACAAGTTCTTGATGCATGTAGACATGTTGTATCCGACCTCTCTGACGCATTTTGTGCCTTCTTTTTTTACTTTGAAAATTTTCACTCTGCCCTTCCAAGAAGCCTAAAAATTAATAGTTGATTGTTACTTTCTCCGCTTGTTGGGTTGCATTAGCACCCAGGCTCCTTTCGCCCCACTGCTATCCTTTTCCAACTATCGTCCACCACGATCTAGTATTGGGGAAACTTCTGCACATGAAATTAGTGAGGCAAGTCTTCATGGCAAAGAGATACTTTGTACATCCACATCTTTGCCAAGTAGAGCAACAAACCATTTCCTAGTGGTGGCAGGACTTAGTTTTTGGTTGCCATATGAAATCCTCACTCTAATACCTGTGAAGTCAAAGGAACACACAACAAAATAGTGAGACATTATACTTTATCACTTTGAAGTATTTTACCCAAAGTAATCGACGTTTTTTTTAAAAACTAAACGAAACTGAGAACAACTAAATGAAAGGTGAAAGGAGCTTATTGTCTTGAAAGTTTAAGAGCATCACAACAATAGTAATACCGTGGAGGAAGGTTTCAAAGTGAAGCTCTATTTTGATTTTGGGTCCACATCTCTTGATATGGACAGGAAAATTGTAAAATAATTTTTAAAAAATCTTCTCATTAATGCCACATACTTGTAGCAACATAAAGTACTATTTTTTTTCATATCTTTGTCTTTTTTTATGGAATTTCTACGTTACATTGGCCTTCTCCTCATTGGTTGAGACATTTTCCCAAACCCTAAAAGGCTCCAAAATGATCTCCCTTTTTTCCTAATGAGGCGTGTGCATGCACGAGTGCCCGGTGTGTGTGTTTGACTTTTGATGCATCCCCAAGAAGTATTGCTTTCTAGTTGACTGGATCTCCTAGCAGTAACTGCACTCTTTTCCAGACTTTCCTAGCTGAAGGGCATGCCACAAATAAGTGAAAAAAATCCTCTTGAGATCCCAGGTAGCAACGACACTTTCCATCACCTTTTCCAATCTTCAGCCCCCTTTCATTTATCCAAACCTCTGAAGGACAAATTGATGTAATGGGATCTAGAGTCCTAAGGTCTAAGGTTGTGAGTGTGTAAACACATGGTGTGCCTGGATAGGTGTCAGTAGGTTTGATTGAGTGAATCTAGTTGTGTGGTGTGTGATTGAGAGAATCACGGAACTGATTGAGAGATTTGTGGCTAGATGCTCTACTAAGTTCACATGTGATGTCACTACTAGATGTAACTGGAGCTTATATATTGGGCCTATCTCTCTTGAATATAATCTCTCTTTTGCTTCACTTGCTCAATCCTTCTTGCAACTACAACATGTGGTATCAGAGCCTTGGTTCACTCTCCTTGAGTGCCATGTCATCATCTTCTTCCTCACACTCTCTTCTTCTCCATCTTTTCCTCTTTTGAGCAGAATTTCCAAGTGCTTGTTCTCCCAATGTAGGTGACCATTCTCCAAACCCTTTTAGCAATAGATTTGACTCATATAGGCGCACTTCTACTCTAGAGGGTTTTTGAAAATTGTCCTTCTATAGCCTGTACTGATACTCGCTTCATCCTGCACCATTTTTTTCAAGTCAGCTTGCTGGAGCCACGATTTAAAAAATGGTCTGAGGTGCACTTAGGAGACCCTATGCGCTACCTTATAGTGAATTTTGAGAGCAAATGGTGAAGGGAATGAGGACAAACTATGGGAAAACCAGTCGGGTTTTTAAAGAAGACATGTTTTTGGAGGTGGAGAAGATGTTGCTGCCCCTGGAGGTGTGAAGCTTCATTTGGTACGAGACTTGCACTGAATCTTCTACTTCTAAATGCCTTTAATTGTGCAACAAATTCCCTCTAGTTGATGCTTTGTGGATTGAGGTAGCAATCCTCCAAGGTTCCTCTATTTTTTGCAAGCATTTCTAGACTAGTTTTGAAGCCTGCATCAACTACTATTTGCCATGGATTCAGCTAGAACTGCATTCCATGACTTCATCTCACGAGCTACATTTGCAGATCATGAGGAAGAGCTATTTTTAGTGTTTGATAGGTCTTTAGATGTCCTAGGCACATATATGCGAGCCAAGGATGACTTCTTAGATCTCATCCTTTACATGCAATATAATTTTTCAAATTTTGCCTATACACTTGACCACACTTCAAAGAGATGGGTTCCCATAGATTACATAAATGATCTGTTCGTAGAGGAACCCAAGTTTGTAAAGCACTTGACCCACTTTTGTGACAACCTTATAGATGAAGGGTTTAGGACAGTCAAAGTTCAAGACATCCTAGATGCAGGGATCACAGGAAATACAAGCACCAAATTCCTTTCATGGGAGATGACATTCATCTTCCTTCTCTGAGAAGGAAATTTAGAGGAAGAAGCCTCATCGTTTAGCACCCCCTCTATTAGAACTGGTGATCTGGTCTAGACTCAGACATCTACATGGAAGAGAGTCTTGACGATCCAACAGAGGAGATGGAAGCAGTCAAGCATTGAGCCTACTTCAAGAGCCCCCAGTAGAGCAAGAGTCTGCATCGGCGGAGACCGTTGACCCAGACTCAAAATTATGGTCCTTGTCCCCCCTCATCATCGATGGAGAAGAGTACGTATTCCTCCATGACATAGCGATTCTTTTTGGACTACAAGGGATGAGGCACTCGGAGTCCTACGGGGGTTCGATGTTGACACAAGTGTCAAAGATCTCAGGGTTTTAGGTACTGAAGACCAGACAATGGAAGACTTTCTCTTGACGATGTTGGTTTCAATGAGGGATGCAGACATGTCCGTATACGATGCACAACCCTCTCACGCAGAAGCTTCTACCTCCAACATAGACCAGGAGAAAGCATCCACCTCCCAAATGGAACATCACATAGCACCTGGTTCCATCAACATTGCAAATGAGGAAGGGATAGAAGCCGAGGACACTGTAGTGGTAAGTTCGAACAATATTTTTAATTTTGATGTTCTTTCAGTATAATTTGTTTTGTCGGTCTTCTAATGTTTGTTGAATTGTTGTAGGATGCATTCGAGCTTGATGAATTCTCATATCAATGAGGTAATGTTCGTAGCACATTTGGGCGAGGTCATTCTTTGGCCCATTACCTTGGCAAAGTTGTAGAGCACATCGTGGTCTTTCATGGCAAATTTTCTCCTCGAGGTCCTTTGGAGCTGCTGAAGTGCAAGGCATTGTCGCGTGCTATTGGATACTCCAACAATACTCGGAATGCCAACAAAGTCATTTTGGTACACCGCCTGGCTGCTATCAATGCCTTTGGATCGAACATTCATGGCAGGGCATTGATGGCAACGGCTATGTCTTTGGCAGTAGGAGAGGAGGATGTTAGTGCTGTTGTGCCTAGATTTATATCTAGGAATCCACTAGGGGGATTCAAAGACCCCTATTCTCGATGTACTCGAACTAGCCAAGAAGAAAGATAGCCTGTGAGGCCTTTTGTATATATAAACATATATTTAAATGGATATTTCAATGGATACATGACTACATGTCTTTATTTTTTGTTTTAAGTTATCATTGCTCGTCATGAATTCCATTGTATTTTGTTTAAGTCGTTGATGATATATTTTCTCCATCATTTTAATTGTGTTAATTTAATAAATTTCTAGCCAATTTAGTATCATTTTCACCAATTCTAGGTATCAAGAGTTCATTTCTGTCAAATCCTGAAGGAATTTCACCATCATGTAGAAGGGAAAAGGCGCACAAGGCCAGAATGCCCAAATTCGCACCGTGGCGGGTTTTGGTATTTCTGGGGTCCTAGCGACGTGCCGGACACTTTTCCCTTCTGCACGATGTGAAATTCCTTCAGGATTTGACAGAATTCAAAACTTAACTTAAAATGATCATTTACTGCAAGCATTGAAATGGAAAATATACAACAATGCAAGAGTGTAGAGAATGTCGATATATTTTATTTTAAAAAATCAACCCTTGGGCCTTAGATACAAGATAGTGCCTTCAAGGGTAGGGGGTGGTGTAATTCCTAAGAGTGGGCTACAAGAGAATCTAGGGCTTCAAACTTGGGTCACTCCGTATCCGCTTCGCCAGAGCCATGTCCTTGTCCATGACCGTGACACACTTTGCATGGATGGCACACAAGTTGGAGTCCTCAAACAGAGCGGTGGTCACTTGCTCTGTAGCCTCCTAGAGCGCCCCCATAGCTCCTCTGCTAAAGCACATGTCACGCTTGTATCCCTGTGTGATCTCCCGTACCACACATTGGAAGGGAGCATGCGGGATCAAGTTGTATATGGTCTTCTACAGTTGCCTGATCTCCCTCAGGGCCCGCGCTTCTGGTTTTGCTTGGTATGGATTCCTGACTCTTTTTGGGCGCCTTACAGGTACCCGAAAACCTTCCCACAGCCTCTTGTCTGCCTTGAACTTCTTCCATTGCTCCTGTCTGCATTGGTCCTCCTCCAAGTCCTCCTCTCGCTAACGTCTGGAGCTTAGGCCTTCTTTGGGATGGGGCTTCCTCGGAGTTTGCTTTACCCTCCTCATGGGCACAAGGGTCATCTCTGCCATGGGCTATATCTCTGGGAGAGGGAAGATGGTGCTCTTCCTGGTAGTCTGTTGACCCTTAGGAAGCCTCTCTATATCCGGGAGGTTATCAAACACATTTTGTTTTATCGGGAGAGGGATCTCATGGGGAGGGGAAGGTAGAGGGGAAGGCTGAGGGGAAGGTTGAGGGGAAGGCTGAGGGTCAGAGGCTGAGGAGAAGGCTGAGGGCAAGGTTGAGGGGCATGCTGAGGCTGAGGCTGAGGGGAAGGCTGAGGGGAAGGCTAGGGAGAAGGCTGAGGGGAAGGCTCATGCTCTTGGGGCTGGGGAGTGGGCTCACGGGACTTGGGAGAAGAAGAAGGCTCAGGAGACTAGGGAGTGGTCTCACGAGACTTGGGGGAGTTGGGGGAGGGCTCACGAGAGTCAAGAGAGGCACCATCAGACCTGGATAGGTTCATGTGCATGGATGCCATGGAGGTGGTGGAGCTAGAGGAGGAAGGGTGGAGGTGACATCCAGTGGGTCTAGCAGTGTTCTTCACTCTTGCCATTGAATAATGAGAGTTAGGGTTTTTTTAAACATTTTACAAGGGCACATCATGTTTTGACATCCCTTTTAATTACATTTAGGGTTTCATTCTGCCCCTTGCCCCTGCCCTAACCCCTCCACTCCCCCCACCCTCATCGCCCTACCTCCCCCTTGCCCTCCCCCTACTTGCCCCACCCACACCCGTCGCCCTCCCCCATACCCCCATCTCCCCCTCTCCCCACCCTTGCTACCACTCCACCCCTCCCCTTGACTCACCACCCCACACCCCTCCCTTCTCTCCCCCCTCCTTCACCATGTCCCCACTTTCCCAACATCATGTGAGTACAAAAATTGTGGTCAAAATAAGCAAGATATTAAAGAGTGACTACACAAATTGTGGTCAAAATAAGCAATATATTTATTTCATATTTGTATACAATTACACCATAGCTTCTGTTGGTGGTTGGACCCATCTGCTCCCTTCTCTGACTCTAGCTTGCAACCAACGTGTGACTCCTTGACTCCCTATGGATGCTTTCCAAGCACTATGCCTTCTATTCTTTAATACAATTTGAACTGCTTTTGCAAGTTCTGATGCCTTTGCCTTTTCAGACTTCAAAGTCCTTCCTAGTAAACATCTAAAAAACCAGTCGAACATCTCATGCAATGCATTGCTATGAGTGACACCACCACCATGCCTTGAGTTCTTGAAGTAGGCTGCCTTGGCTCTATAGTGTGACTTCTCCATGCCTTGTGTATTCCAAATTGACAAAGGACCCCAATTTTGGACAAACCATAGTCCGTGTGCAAAGAGAATATGCTACAAATAGGATGAGAATCAAATCAAACAAAAATTGTATATAAAACAAGTGCTAAATATTATGATGGTGCCAAGATTACCATGTAATGCGTAATGTGCGACTCCCCCCATGCTTTCACCATTAATTGCAATAAACTCTTTCATAGCCATCCTGAACCTTTCATAATACATCTATCAATGCATCTACCTTTGTCCATGCTTTAGCTCTCAAAGTTGCTACTTGAGGATGAGAAGCCTTATTGGTCGTGCATTCACACAATGCTTTCCAGTATTCCCAACCCAAACTACTTTGAGACAATGTATGTTTGTCTTCGTCAAGATTGTGGTTCGATAGGAATCTCCTTGCCTTCCCTCCACCCATGGACACTTTTGTAGGAAGATTCTGTGTTGCCCCAGACATTTTCTTATCCTCCTTAAGTTTGACATGTTCTCCATGGAATCCCATCTCTGACAACAACTTCTCAGCTTCTGCAATGCACCGTGTAGATAGTTCTTGTGGAATTAAATTCCAAGCATAAACAAGATGCAAAATACAACAACTTATCAAGTACACACAGTTCTGCATCTAAAGTACATATGTATACTCTCTCAAGTGGGATGGGCAATATGGGATCCAACTTTGGATCCTTCTTGTCACGATTCGGAGCTTGTGTTTGGCTGCAAGATAGAATGCCATTCTCCCATTGTAAGCCACCCTTTTGCTTACGTTGTGAACACATGCAATAAAGGCATGTGTTCATTGCATTTGCCCCTGTATCACAACCATGCAAGCACTTGAGGGTTTTCAAATCACCAGCAAGATGTCATTCAACTTGAAAGGTTCCATGGCCATCCACTGTCAATGTTTGCCCTTCCTCTTGTCTTTGAATGGTCAATGGGATTCCTGTTCTATCTAGAACCCACTTCAATGTCTCATTGCACTCTTTTGGAGTCTCAAATGCTGCAACCACCATATATCTTTCTCTGATTGCACTGAGAAATCTTGCTCTACTTCTTCATCCATTGAACAAAGGCTATGGCTTTATTCATAATGCAGATGCTGACTCTCTCTAACTTGTGTTCTTTTACCAATTGAGCTTCATCCATTTTAATGACAAATATGAGCTTTCCATTGCAATCTGTACAACAAAAGAGAAAAATTGTTAGGATAAACATGATATAGGAAATGAACTAAGTAAAGTGCAATGCTATAATGGATTTCCTCTTACCATCTTCTCTCATGCCATAGAATTTGACCATTGCTTTTTGCAGTTTCTCAACATCTAAGTAGACATTGTTGAAAGCATTCATCTCAAAGGTTTGCAAGCCAGATTTATTTTTACTCTTCCAAGTCATTGTGCCCCTTACGCAATGGTACCCTCCAAGCATTTCTCTTACACATTGGTTTTTTTCTCACCGTGCACATCTCACAGACCAAGGTGTGGGTAGGGGCACTGTAGACTTCTTATACTTTCCCAAAATAGCAAACTTGAAAATTTTGAAAACAGATGTGTAAGCTTCACGACTTACACCGGCAATATCACAAGTTGCAAGCATCTCCTTTGTTTCCACAATATCCTTGAAGTCCTTCATCACCTCCTCAGCAACTTGCACACGTAGGCGCTTGTGTCTTGGGTCCCTTAGTATCCCAATGACATCGCTTGACTTCAAAGTCAATATCATCCCCGTCTGTTCTTCCCATCACATCTTCCATGAAGTTCCTAAAGAAGAACACAATAAAAACTTAGTCACAAACTGTGTAGCACAGAAGAGTGTAATCTCATTGGAACATTTGATAACCAACCTTGTAGCCCGGACTCTCCTCTTTCTAGCACCACCAGTGGGTGCCAATGCATCCATGTTATGTAAGTACCTTCTTTTCCTCTCCTTCAATCCCAAAGGTGTTTCTTTCATCTTTTGCACTCATTCTTCTGCCTTCTCTTGTTCCTTCTCTATGGGTCATTGTACTTGATTGTATATAGATCTTTCCAAGCCTTTTTTGGACTCAGCTAGCTTACAGAGTGACTCTTCTAATTTATATCACTCTAAGTCCATTGCTTTGGCTTTATCATAAAGATCCTGGTTCTCCCTTTGAAGATCCTGCATAGAGTTATGCATTGCAACAATGGTGCTATTTCCTAAATGTGTTAGCATCCTTGCTTGGGCTCTACGCTTCTCACTTGCTTGCATAGCCATTGATTGAGCATTGTTTAACCGATTGCAATAACCAGCAACCCCGCATGTCCATTTCAAACAAACCGAACTAGCTCATGCATTGTATGGAAAGGAGGGCTCTTTTGATTGGCAGGATCTAAGGGATACAAGGAGCCTTCTACCCAAAGGTTGAGATGCTTCTTTACTGGTAAACGAAGACTGTGGATTTTGGAAGCTCCCCCCAATCCTAGACTACATGTGCTTGCATATTCATCCTCCAACTCTAAGTAAACGTGGTACTTGTTGGAGACATCCTCAAATGGTGCCATGACTAAAGGAGTGTAGAGAAGGAGAAGTGTGGAGATGTAGGCTTGAAGGAGAAGCATGCAAGAAGAGGGAGGGCAAGGAGGAGGAGGGAGGACCAATAGTTGAAGAGGAGGAAAGGGGGGTAGACCAGTAGGTGTGGAGGGTGAGGAGGAGTAGGCGTAGAGGAGGAAGGAGGGAGGAGGACCCAAACCTTGTGCAGATACGTTCAAATATGAAATTTGAAACTGCCTTACCATTTGCAATGGGGAGGGCGATAGCTTCAGCCCATTTGTGACATACTGAGTGGCTACCAAAAGATCTTCTTTTTGCGAGCAGTCATGGGAAGGGGCCCAACAAAATCTATTCCCCACTTCTAAAACGGATAGATGGACATCACTAGGTGATGTTGCCCAGGACGCAAATCCTTCCTACGAAAGAATTCGAATGGTTCACAAGTTTTACATAGTGACATCCTTTAACAAGGTTAGCCAATAGTACCCAGCATGTAAGATCTTCTTAGTTGTATAGTCACTAGCATAGTAGCCTCTACAAAATCCATCATCATAATGCTTCAATACCTTAGGTACTTCATCTGCATCAATGTCCCATCTTAGTACCCCATCCAGACACCTTGACGGTACAACACCCCATTAAAGAGAGTGTAGTGCCTACTATCTCTATGGATTTTCTTTCTCTCATAGCTAGTACTTTCTGGAGGAAAGGAGAAAGCAGTCAGAAACCTGTAGATTGCCCCATACCATGGATCCCCAACTTCTATGGCTGCTACAAGGGTTACATCGAGGCACTCCTCTAAATCAATCAAAGCATTCTTCAAGTTGGAACAACCCCCTTTTACAATTTTAAAGAAAAATAATATTCTTGTAAAACTACCAACCATTTGGCCAACCGGCCCATGGGATTTGGTGATTAAAGAACCTGCTTTGCAAGACCATTGCTACATATTATAATGAAGGACTTTCCAACCACATAATGCTTAAATTTCTCAATGCAGAATACCAAAGACAAAGCATGCTTGTCAGCCTCTAAGTAGCGTCATTCAGTTTCGAGCAATTGTCGAGAAGCAAATCAAATAGGATACATGAACCGATCCTCCCCTTGCTGGAGAAAAATACCCACCAGAGTGTGCTCACCAAACCCAGGATTGATATAGAAAGTATTTTACCAATCAAGATTGCATAGAATGGGTTCTGAAGCCAAAGCACTCTTGATTTGTACAAACCCATGATTACAATCCTCATCCCAAGAGAAATCAACTCCATCTTTTAATAGCATAGTCATGGGTCATGTCAAAGCAACATATTGATCAATGAAGCGGTGATAGTATCCTACTAGATTGACAAATGAGCATACCTGATGTTTGGTTGTTGGTGGGGAGAGCTTGAGGATAGCTTCTACCTTCTCGAGGTTAGGCTTGATGCCCTCGGATGAGACAATATGTCCCAATAGCCTCCCTTGAGTGGCTCTAATGGTGCATTTATTAGGACTGAGGCTGCCATTTGCATCATTGACCCTTTGGAAGGCCAACCTAACCTTCATGACGTGCTCCTTCTGTGCCGAGAATATACAAAAATCATCTTAAAACACCTCCAAGAAAACCCCTAAATAAGGAGCAAACACCATCTGCATAAATCTTTGAAAGGTAGCAAGAGCATTGATGAGGCCAAATGGCATTACTTTGAATGCAAACGTCCCCTAGGGTGTGGCAAATGTGGTTTTAAGCACATCCTCTTCGGCAATTCTGATTTGATAAAACCTAGAGGCCACCATCATAGAAAGTATACATCTCATGACCACTTACCTCCTCAAGAATGAGGTCTTGAAAGGGCAGAGGATGATGGTCCCTCTTGGTGGCTGCATTGAGTTTCTTATAATCAATGCAGACCCGCCACTTGTTGTTTGTCTTTGGAGTGACTTCCACTGGTGAAACCCATTTAATATTGTGAACTGGAACAATAAACTCAGCTTCTACAAGTTTTTGCAACTCTAACTGCAAAGCATCGGTCTATAAGGGCCCTAATCTTTGATACTTCTGAGCTACAGGCTTCAGCTCCTATCTTGTGTTCTATGGCAATCACATGGCGAAGGTGGTGGTAGCTAGTTGCAAAGAGGTCAAGGAAATATTTGAACATTTCTAGGAACTCGTCTTTCTTACTTGGAGTGAGGTCGGGGAAAGAGGTCAGGGGAAAGCATAGATTTAAGGTATTGAGGACTAGCTATTATCTTTTCTATGGGTGGCAGGGTCAGAGACACCCCCATCATGTAAACTTCCTCTGAGAACTCCTCCCCCCCGTCTGATTCTTCCATTGATTTAGACACTGAGGATGAGAGAGTATCAATGTCTTGCTCCTCTTCTTCTTTTGGTTCAGTGGCACCTGGTTGCACCAGGATCTCCTTAGAAGCAAAGACATGTGTCCTATCTTTCAAAGAGCTAATTACATCACTCTTTCTCAACCATGGTCTCCCGAGTATGGTTGGGTAAATCCTACTTGTATCTTCAATGTCCACTACATAGAAATTGATGGTGGTGGTCAACCCATTGACAGTGATGGGCAAATCCTCAATGACTTCCAGGGTGGCAAGTCGTCAACCATCTGCTAGCTTGATTTAAGTGGAGGAACACCTTATGCATTTTAAATTCAACTTTTTCATGATACGTGGCACCATGATATTACATGAAGCCCCCCCATCAACACACACACTTTTGACACAACAATTATCTATGATGACATCTACTGTATGCAGGTGCCGATCAATTTCTTTAGAGATAGAAGAAACCTCTCGTACCTTTCCCTTTTTCTTGCTCCTCCTTGTTGAGAGCCCTTAATACATCTCACGTCTCACCTTAGGGCTTAATGCTATAAGTTGAGGAAGCATGATGCTCAAAGACCGATGAGCAAGGTCCTAAACGACCAAATAGTCCTCTTGCCCCGAGACAATGGGAAAACACGAGGGCGACCACTTACTCCTGCGAGATCTTTTAGACTTCTTTATTTGTGGGTCTGCCATCTTAGCATCTAAGGGCTCTAAGAAGGACACGTTCTTCCGAGGGTGGCCCGATCCATGGTTTGGAGAGGGATCTGAGGTGGTATGACTTCTTTTCCTAAGGTCAAGGATCTCTATGTCAGGATCCTCGATGCCTGATTCACTTAGAAGATTCACCCTTGGAATATTGGGACATTTCATGCGATAATGACCCTTCTGGTGGCACTCGTAGCACACAACATTGGCATGTTCTCTTGGAGGGTGATTGGCTTGATTTTTGATGCCCACCATCTCATTCAGGGCCTTGGCTAGGTCATTGACCTCCAAGTTCTTTAGCAGGAGGGGCCAGGGGAGTAGGAAGGAGGGGGGCTCATGGGCAAGGCTGGGGAAATCTTCCAGGTAGAGGTTGAGGGTATACTCCTTGTTGAGGGTAAGCATCTAAGGGAGGACCATACATTTGAGGTGGAGGTGGTGGATACATCCATGATGGGGGGTGGGGGTATGCCCCTGAGTTGGACCCCCCAGGTTATTGTTGCAAGAATTGAGGGGGTTGTGGAGGGACAATCGTCTTTTTTGAAGTGGGGTCAGATTGAACTTTATCAAACTTTTGAGCAATCTCATGTGCTAGCACCATGGTTTCTGGATTCTCCCATTTAAGCTTGAGTCGGAATTCATCACTTGCTCCTACTATGAGGTAGCCCAACACATGTTGAGTCATTCCAACTCAAAATCTAGCGTTGTCCTCCTGCATGGCAATTAAACGATCCAAGAGCACGGCCGCTCCATCCACATATCGATGTGCTGTCTCACCTTCTGACTGTCTTCAGGTTTGCCACCTGCAGGTACACATTCTCCGGCTCCTATTCTTTGTGTTGAAATACTCGATCATAGCTACTGTCAACCTTGGCCAACTTTGGCAAACGTCTTCGACCTGCTTCTCGTACCACACTTGAGCCAAAACCTCTAGAAATGTGGGAAGAACCAACAACCATCTATCTTCAGCAAGAAAGTTAAGAGAAACACAATGGTGCTTGAAGGCCACAAGATACTCATTTGGATTTTCGTCAACCCGACCACAGAACATGGGAATGTCAGCCACACATGGAAGATGGAAAAGAGAGAGACGAAATGAGGCTTATCCATTGGCAAGCAATGGAAAGAGGTAGCTTGAACTGAAAATCAGGTGAAGATTCATCTACAAAGCACACATAGGTAGGGTAGGGTGTGACTGGTGTATTGTGAAACATTATACGGGAAGAATCTTCAGCATAGATCTTAAAAAGACCAACCCTCATGATATTGCATCCATCTTTACAAGCGAGGGTTAGAGACGCAGTGCTTTATGAGGTTGCTCATCAAGGCAAACAAGAATGCCATGACAAATGTCAATAGTTGGAGAGGTTGCACATCACCTTCAGCTTCTTCCAGTTCTTGTAGTCGCCATGCTATTTCTTCAAGGGGTGTGCGGTCTGGCATCCTTCTTTTGATCAATGTCCTTGAGGACCTTTCTGATGATCTTCCAAAGTTGGTAAACTCGTATCAAATATGCCCAACACTTAGTTTCATGATGACCACAACCTTTGCATTCCTTACAAATGATTACCCTCATTCATGGCTTGCGGCTTTGTTGGGGTAGTGCTTCCACTCGTTTCATGCATGATTGAAGTACAAGCTTCATGTGCCAAGAAATCAGCAACTATATTTTGAGCTCAAGGGATATGCTAAATTTTTACCTCTTCAAATTGTTGGCAAGGTTCCAATGCTTGTTGATGTCATGGAACCAAGCCTTCGCTCCGCACCTTCCACCTTCCACTAACTTGTTCACACACGAGTTAAGAATCTCCTTGCACCTCAAGTTGCTTGATGGGATGTTCTTGCGCCTTTTGTAGCCCAAAAATGAGTGTCGAGTACTCAGCTTGGTTGCAAGTACTTGCTAGTGGAGACTTGCTATAATAATACACCTCACCCCCTAGTGAAGTGAGCTTCACACCCACACTAGTAGCCTTGGTTGAAGGTTTGTATGCACCGTCAAATTGGAGGAGCCAAGATGTCATCACACCAAGATTGAAATCCGGACATCCCAAGTTTCTCGGTAGTCCAAGATAGGTAGAAGGAGAGGGTGGGGAGAATTCAATACTTGAGCAAGACATTCAGCACCAAATAAACTTGCAATCCTTTGTTGATAGTTTATCTTTAGACCAAAAAGAATCACAACTTGAAGCTCAAAATGAGGCACAAAGGGTTGATTATGTACAAAGGGATTCCTTGGTCGAAACATTACCAACCAAGCCCTAGAAACCTTTGTAGTGAGATCAAGAAGAAATCATTCAATATGAGCTTATCCACAAGAATTAATAAGCAGATGAGCCCATCTCTCCCCAAGCTTGGGGAGCATCCCACCCTTTGAAGAATGTCACCCTTTTAATTACCTTTGATGCAGCAAGTAGCTCGATCACCGCACAATGAGTGGAATTGAAATCAAAGTCCTCCTAGTGTATCACTAGTTCTTCACCTTGATTCATCCATGGTGTATCATCCCACTCATCATCTCCTTGAACCATGCATTGTACAATCAATTGGATAAAATCGACATGAAGATTAATAAAGAGATCTCGCCAATTGGTAGCTGTAATGAGCGGAGGACCAAGCACCAAATCCTTGAACTCGTTGAGAAGTGACATAAATATCCACCCTCCTCGTGTGGCGTGCATCCAAGTAGTTGTTGACTCTGTGCCAACATGAACTTATGAAGAAAGAGAAGGTGATACAACTTTGTGATACAACTTTGTGTTACAACTTTGTGTTACAACTTCTAGACACAACTTTATGTTACGACTTTATGTAACAACTTTGTGTTACAAGTTTGTGTTACAACTTCTACATGAAGAGAGAGAATGTGTTACGACTTTGTGACACAACTTTGTGTTACAACTTTGTGTAACAACTTTGTGATACAACTTTGTGACACAACTTTGTGTTACAACTTTGTGTAACAACTTTGTGTTACAACTTCTACATGTAGAGAGAGAAAGTGATACAACTTTGTGATACGACTTTGTGTTACATGCAGAGAGAGAAGCTCTCCAACTTGTATAAATACCCCATAATGGAATGAAGCCCACACTCTTGGGGCATTGTGTTGAGTCTACATTGGTATTCCAAGCATTTGTCTCAAGTGTCCATGCTTCCTTGCACTGCACGTCCAAAAGCATGTCCTAACCTTGCTACCCTTCTCCCCTCTCCTCCAACCTTGCAACCCACCCTCTCCCTCTCCTCCTCCCTCCTCCTCCTCCCTCCTCCTCCTCCTCCTCCTCCTCCCTCCTCCTCCTCCTCCTCTCTCCTCCCTCTCCTTCCTCCTCTTCCCTCCTCCTCCTTCCTCCTCTTTCTCTTCCTTCACCCATGCTCTTACACCTTCTTCCTCTCCCACTCCTATGCTTTCCTAAACCCTTAAACTCCATGATCTACGAGGGAGACGAGTTCTCCACCATGTATTCTACTCTGAACCTTGGACCCTCCTTCTAACCCTGGACTCCTTCTAAACCTTGGAACCTCTTTCTAAACCCTGGAACCTCCTTTTGAACCCTTAAACTCTTTCTAAACCCTGGAACCTCCTTCTGAACCCTTAAACTCCTCCTAAACCCTACAACCCCCAATGAAGGCGAAAGCCTTCATTACCCCAACAACAATGGTTTATCTTTCTAAACCCTGGAACCTCCTTCTGAACCCTTAAACTCTTTCTAAACCCTGGAACCTCCTTCTGAACCCTTAAACTCCTCCTAAACCCTACAACCCCCAATGAAGGCGAAAGCCTTCATTACCCCAACAACAATGGTTTACGTGCCTTTTACACATGCTTGCATTTTGTTTACTCACCACACTTAAGCCTACGTCTCTCACCGGAACACGACTCGAGGTCCTAAGCTACACATATACTACAACGACAATTCCAATATATCTGTAGGTGACAAAAAGCCTCGGAACCCTGCAACATAGAATAACCCAGCTCTTCCTACAAAAGCAGTAGGAAAGAGCCAACATTTGGCGCCGCTGCCGGGGAGACTAGCGTCTCAAGTAGCGAGTAAACATGCGTAGGTAGGTGTAAAACAAGTCACTACTTCAAACTTTCACGCACATACCACTCAAGGGCAAGGAGAGTAAAAATTTTTCCAAATCTAGCCAAACATATCAACCCCGCACATCCACTTTGGGTTACTACCTTAAGAGATTTTCTTAATTTCTTAAATAAAAGCCACATGATGTACAATTAGGCTAGGTAGTGGACACGGTTGCGTAGAGCTTTCAATTACGATCATTTTACCTTTTTACAGAAAGGCAAACCGAGCTCCCCATAAAGAGTTATGGCTCGGGAAGAGTTTAGGGTTAAACCCTAAACCTAAACCCTAAACCTAAAATCCAAACCTATAAAAACCTACTCCACCCCCCCTCATTCTTCATCTCACACTTTTTGCCTCCATTCTCTTCCTCCTTCCGAGCCCCACGCAAGACACTCCTCCCTCTCCATCGACCGCCCCCTTACTCCTTTCCTCGCCATGTAAGTGACATCGAGCCCTTCTCGCAGCGATGACCTAGCCTTCCACCCACCGTCCATTGTTCCGCGACAATCCCGTTCTATCGAGAAAGACTTGGAGAGCGTCAGGTAACCACTTCGCCTTGCTTTTCAATTTCCGTCTTTCAGTTTTTTGTTGTTGCTCTTTTATCCCTCCCCCTCCACCACCACCTCCCCCTCTCCCCCTCCCCCTCTCCACCCTCACCTCCCCCTCTCCCCCTCCCCCTCCATCTCCCCCTCCCCCTCTCCCCCTCCCCCTCCACCTCCCCCTCTCCACCTCCCCCTCCACCTCCCCCTCCCCCTCTCCACCTCCCCCTCCATCTCCCCCTCCCCCTCCACCCTCACCTCCCCCTCTCCCCCTCCCCCTCCATCTTCACCTCCCCCTCCACCCTCACCTCCCCCTCTCCCCCTCCCCCTCCATCTCCACCTCCCCCTCTCCCCCTCCCCCTCCCCCTCTCCCCCTCCCCCTCCATCTTCACCTCCCCCTCCACCCTCACCTCCCCCTCTCCCCCTCCCCCTCCATCTCCACCTCCCCCTCTCCCCCTCCCCCTCCCCCTCTCCTCCACCACCTCCTCCACCACCTCCCCCCTCCCCCCCTCCTCCACCTCCTCCACCACCTCCCCCCTCCACCACCTCCCCCTCCCCCCCTCCCCACTTCTCTCTCCTTTCTCTCTCCTCTCTCCCCTTTTTCCTCTCTCTCTCTCTCTTCTCTCTCTCCACCCCCCTCACTCTCTCCTCTCTCCCCCTCGTTCTCTCTCCACCCCCCCTCACTCTCTCCTCTCTCCCCCTCGTTCTCTCTCCACCCCCCCTCACTCTCTCCTCTCTCCCCCTTACCCCCTCCCCCTGACCCCGCCCCCTCTCTCTCGACTATCCCCAACCCACTCCCCACCCCACCCCCCGCCCTCCTACCCCGCGGCGGCGCTCCGCAGAGACGCCGCCGCCCCCGCGCAGCGCCACCCCTGCGGCGGCGCCCCCGCCCGCGCCCTCCTACCCCGCCCGCGCCCTCCTTCCCCGCCCGCACCCCTCCTCCGCCGCCCCGCGGCGGCAACCCCACGCCACCCCGCCCGCGCCCCCGCCTACCCCGGCCACCGCCCCGCGGCGGCGACCCCACGCCGCCCCCGCCCGCAAACCAGCCCCCCGCCTACCCCGCCCTGTGCCTCCTACCCCGCCCGCGCCCTGTGCCTCCTACCCCGCCAACGCCCCCGCCTACCCCGCCCCGCGCCCGCCACCCCGCCCGCGCCCCCGCCCACCCCGCTCGCCGACCCGCGCCCCCCGCCGGCAGCCCCACGCCCCTCCCCACCCCGCGCCCTTCCTCGCCCTCCCCCTCCCCCTCGCACACCCCTTTTTTCCCCCCCCCCTGCGCAACCCCCTCCTCCTCCCCTGCGCACCCCCCCCCCTTGCGAAAACCCCCCCCCCCCCCCCCCGGGCGCCGCCATCGGCAAAGCCCCCACCCCCCCCAAAAAAAAAAAAAAAAAAAAACCTAACCTAAACTAACCTCAGGTTAGTTGTTAACTGCAGTTAGGTTAGTGGTTAACCTAGGTTAGGTTAGGTTAGGTCGGCTAACCCTAGGTTAGTTAGTCTAACTTGGTTAGGTTAGAATACCTAGGTTAGGTTCGTATTCCACTACAAGTACTAACTAACTCCAGTCAGTTCAACCTCCCAGTTACAGTAACTGGGAGGACCTCAGTTCGTTAGTCTAACTAGAGTCACTTGGTTTCAACCCCTCGGTTGGACTTAAAGTCCATTCACACTAGCATTAGGACCCCCCAAACGCCAAAATTAGCCCTCCTTTAACCCCTCGAAACTCATCCGTTTGGGACCCAAATTGAACCCCGTTTGAACCCAGATTTCACACACGGAAACACCACGTTACGGGGTATTTTTCCAGCCCATTGCACACCATTTCGGCATCCCTAGCACACGTTCGTTCGCGCCCCCGCGTGGGCCTCATTTTGCATTAATTCACTCGTATTTTCACGCCGCGACCTCCGATTAACGATCCGTCAGCACCGGCACATTTCCCTACACACGTAGGACAATCCTAGGCACCTTCTTAACACGACGGTCCCTACACAAACTAACATCACTCTAACTCTCCTAACGACACCACCTCCACGCCCGCCCTTGGGGTAGCGATCCCCTTAGCCAATCACGCACCATCTGCATGCAGTTACGTTCTGGCCAACGACTTCGACTCCAACGCTCGCCCAATCCCCAACTTACTCCACTGCAACAACCGCCCCTGCCAATCCTCTACCCCGAATCCCCTCCTGAGGTTCAACAACTTCCTTTAACTCCTCCACGCCCCCACATGGCTGGACGCCGTCCTGAGCATGATGGGGACATCGAGCTCGATGCCGAGGCTGACAACTTCTTCAATCGACGAAATCACAACAATCACGGCCGACGCCCCTTGGGAAAACTGGAACTTCCCAAATATAATGGTAGGGGAGACCCTGCTCGCTTCCTCCAACATTTTGATGCCGCATGTCGAGCAGGTGGTGATCAATCCCATGAAACTAAGGTGGCTTGGTTTCCAATGGCCTTAACTGATGAGGCGTCAGAATGGTACCTCGACCTTCTTGTGGAAGAACGTGCTACATGGGACCTACTTCAAACTGAATTCAAACGTCGCTTTCAAATGGAGAGGCTACAAGATGATCCCGCTCTCCAACTCAGCAAGATCGAACAAGGCCGGAGGGAAGATGTACGCACATACCTGGGAAAGATGAAGAGATTGATCGCCAAATGTGACCCACGCCCAGATGCAAAGTACCTCACGGCATGGTTCATAGCAGGTCTAAGAAAGAAAATCCGCAAGGATATGAAAAAGATAAGTAGCTATGAAACATTCAGTGCTGCTCATGCGGCAGCCATTGACATCGAAGATGGCATGACAGATTCAGACACTAGCAGTGATGATGCCAGATCAAATACACGAGATAAGCGCTCGAAAAAAGGTAAATCAAAGGACACTGCCGAAACATCCAATGAAGATCGCCTCGAGGCCATGACCTTGAAGCTGAAAGAAGATATGATGCAGGCCATGGATCAAAAACTTCACTTGTCTCAGCCGCCAACTCAAACATATCCACGGCGAGAAAATGTCTGGTGCCCACACTGCTTGGCCAATCATACAGGCAAATGAATGCCCAGTCCTAAGAGCAAGAATCACTGCACAAGCAAATCCACCGCCACGGTTGTGGTGCCATATCTGTGTCGTCGGCGGCCATGATGAGACCAGTTGCATCTTCAACATGCGCAACAATCCGCCTCGACCACCACAATACCAAGCGGCACCCATGCCAGTATACAGGCAACCGGCACTTGCACAAGCGCCCCCACTCCGAGACTAAATCCTGTCCCCGTTCGGACACAAGTCCCACAACTACTCAGGAATCCGAATCCACGACCGTATCCAAGAGCAGCAAATCCAGCTCCTCAGGCAGTTCCAATACATCAATTACAAGCCGAGGAAGTCGACTCGCTATTTGAGTATGAAGCAGAGTAACCAGTGTACTACGTCGAAGGTGCAGAGGGTTTAATACCAGTCTATGCAAATCAAGTGCAACCCAACACATTTCGCGCACCAATCAAGTGTTACGGTTGTGGAGAAAATCATAGAATCGCAGAATGCCCTCATCGCGGTAGCCCAGCCACTTTCCAACCACTCTGCAGAGATTGTGGCATAGGACATGCCTGTATGGATTGTCCCATGAAAAATAAGGTCCCAGAACAAACAGAGGTTAAGCCTGACATCCCCATCGGCATCATTGGGGTGGACCATCAAAGCCTGGGTCCGGCAAGTCTAAGGTCACAACCTATCAATGTAATTACACGCCAACAGACAGCGGCTATGAAGGACCCTATCATTCCGATCCAACCGAAGCGACTTCTGAGAAAGAAAGCACAAGTGCCTCCACCTCCGCCAAGCAATGAGCAGCCGAGTTCATCTACATCAACTTCCGAGCCTCGAATAAAAGAAGCTCCATTCCCGAATGCAGAGATGGAGAAGGCTCGTTTTCAGGCACTGCAGCAATGGGTCCAAAATGAACAAGCTCAATTTGAGGCTCAGAAACAAGCTCAAGACCCACTCTATGACTTGGCCCCACAAAGTATTGATACTGTACTCGAGCCTTTGTTCCAACAACAGACTCCACAACAGAATGTACCGCCACGTCAACTTGAAGGAGCTGCACTCTCTAGCATCCTGAGTTGCCCTGTGTCCATTCCCATCGGAATCCTCTTACGAAATTGTCCCAATCTCTGGGAGAGTTTCAAAGGATGGATTGAACTCGCAAATCCCTCTCCACCTATGAACGACATTGATGATATCCCTGTGCGGATGGGTGAGAAAGATGACATACGCAACATCACTGTGCCTTTGATCCACAAGGCATATAATGAAATCCAAGCCATAGTGGATGGTGGAGCAGGTGTCAATGTCCTATCAAAGGAGCTTTACGAAGAATGGGGTCTCCCACCAATGCAAAAGGCTAATTTCAACATACGCCTTGCCGATGATTCACGGGCTAAACCCTTGGGAATAGTGAATGGCGTGTCCATAAAGATCGCAGGAGTCCGCTTTTCCCTTCAATTCACAATCTTGGATCTCCCCAAAAAATCCTATCAAATCTTACTGGGACGTCCTTGGTTACGGGAAGCATCAGTCCTCCATGACTGGGGAACGGATAGATTGACAATCCAGAATCGAGACACTGCAGTCAGGGTGAATGTGGGGACAGGAATTATTAAACCCATTGTTCCTAGAGCATTGGATGACACATCTTCCACGACGATCTCGAGCAAATCAGATCCCTTGCAACAGCATGCCATAGCAGGTGACTCACAAAGCAATGTCAATAACTGGATACAAACATTGGCAACCATCGACAACTGCCATTCATTAGACCCCATCTTCTCACAGATAGATGTTAACGCACTACAGGTCGATACTCCACCGACACATGAAGAACAAATCGATCTAGAGATGCCTTTCTTTATGGCTGACCTCGAATGGGAAAATGAACCTGAAGAAGGTACCCATACCAATGATGACTCAGATTTTCCTTGGGATCTCGAAACAGAGGCTGCGAATGCTGAAATTGAAGATCAAATCTTTGATAATGACCTAGCCATTCTGCATGCCCTAATGGCAGTTGAGCTCCCAAAAGTTGAACCTCCACAGTTGCATAACAGCAGAAGATCCCGCAAGAAAGCTGCCGGAGGAAATCGCAGAAAAGCCAAGGCCGAGCACTTCAATGAATTCGAACGAGTCCAAACACGGATTGTGGAATTGTATCTTGCAAAGGCAGTCCCCTCAAAGTCAAAACCACCACCTCTTGAATGGTCCCCTGAAGGACTGGAAGGAGTATGTGCAGCACATGAACCCTTACTTGGAAACACCTTGCCAGTGGAAAAGTTACCCCACAGTTCCCAACGTAAGAAGTTTCGGAAATATAAGCCACATGTGCGGATGAAGCTCGATCAAGAGACTTCAGAAAAAGAAAGGAAAGAAGAGCCTAACAAATTACTAAATGCAACTATGCCACCCAATACTCATGCAACATCTCAGGCTAGTTCAACCCCATCAGAGGCCGATCTTCGAGCAGTGCCGGAATACTTTAAGAATTATACAAGTGGCAGTGCACCAATAGCAATGCCAAGACCAATCAGAGAATCTGAAGTTCAAGAAACCGATAGCATTGGAGAAACTCCAATCTATGAGGGACCGGCAAAAACACGCACAATAAACCTCGCCCTTGAAGGGGAGGAAGAAAAGTTAGTTTTCATTGGGAAACAGCTCCGTCAAGAAGATGAAATCAAACTCAAAGACCTCCTAATGGAATACCGTGACTGCCTAGCATGGTCATACAAAGAGATGAAAGGAATTTCACCAGACGTGGCAGTTCACACGATCCCTATAAGGGAAGGTGCTCGCCCTAAGGTATGTGGACCTTATCGCACAAATCCTAAATATGGCACCATGGTTTATGATGAGCTGGAAAAACTCCTAGATGCCGGATTCATCTACGAGATAGAGCACACTGATTGGGTTTCACCCATTGTCATTGTGCCTAAACGCAACAAGAAGCTCAGAATATGCGTAAACTTGAAAAATGTGAATGTCGCCACAATTAGGGATCACTACCCCCTACCCTTAACAGAAACAGTGTTGGAAAAGGTGGCAGGATCCGAAATTTATAGCTTCTTGGATGGCTTCAGTGGCTATAACCAAGTACAAATTGCTCCTCAAGACCAATCAAAAACAGCATTTGCTACAGAATGGGGTATTTTTGCATATAGAGTCATGCCATTCGGCCTTTGTAATGCCCCGGCCACATTCCAGCGAGTCATGTTCACAGCTTTCAAGTCATTTTTGAATAAGTTTTTACAGGTGTTCTTGGATGATTTGTGCATCCATTCAACCAAACAGGACCACTTCAAATGTCTGGAAGAAGTATTAATCAAATGCAGGGAGTATGGCATCTCCCTAAATCCAACAAAATGCCAGTTCATGGTCACCCACGGAGTTGTTTTGGGACACATCGTCTCTCAACATGGGATTGCAACTGACATGGACAAAATCAAGATCATCATGGAATTGCCTCCTCCTACAAATTCCAAAGGTGTACAGGTCTTTATGGGACATGCCGGCTATTATAGAAGATTTATATTGCGGTATGCCATGATAGCTAGACCACTTTACAAGTTATTAGTGGAGTTCTTATGGACCGAAGAGTGCGACCAAGCCTTTGAGCTTTTAAAGTGGCGCCTAATCACAGCACCCATCCTTCTATCTCCCAATTGGGATATTGATTTTCATGTTCATACTGATGGATCCAAGTATGCAATTGGGAGTGTGCTTTGTCAACCGGGTGAACATAAGAAAGACTACCCCGTCTACTTCGCCAGTCGACAACTCAATGATGCAGAGATCAACTATACAACCACAGAAAGAGAAGCCCTAGCAATGGTGTACAGTGTAAAGAAATTTCGGCACTATCTTCTCGCAAATGATTTTGTCTTCTACACCGACCATCAAGCATTGCTATATCTTGTGAACCGTCCGTGTACCACCGGAAGAATAACCAGATGGCTCCTCTTGCTGCAAGAATTCAACTTCAAAATTGTGGTCCGCAAAGGTGCCCAACACTACATTGCCGATCACATGTCTCGAGTCAAGACAGGAGAAGAAGCCACTGGCGTAGAAGATGACTTACCAGATGCCACACTATTTCAAATAGATGCTGTTCCAGAATGGTGTGGAGATATCATTGGGTACTTGATGGCAGGAAGACCACCCCCTGACATGAAAGCAGTAGATGCCAGAAAATTGATTCTAAAGGCTGCACCATATCAACTCATTGCAGGACAACTATACAAGATGGGCAAGGACCAGATATTAAGAAGATGTGTAATGCCTCATGAGATCCTGCCAATCCTGAGTGAAGTTCATGAAGGCATTGCAGGAGGATACTTCCAAGGGGAAGCCACAGCAAGAAAAGTTCTCCTCGCAGGCTACTGGTGGCCAACACTGTGGGCAGATGCCTATGAATATGTAAAAGGCTGTGATGTATGCCAACGAACTATTAAACCACAACACAAAGACTTCAATCCCCTAACAACAATTGTTGCACAACAGCCATTTGAAAAATGGGGGATTGATTATGTGGGTCCCATACATCCAGCAGCAAAAGGAACACAGGCACGCTACATCATTGTGGCCACTGATTACTTTACAAAATGGGCTGAAGCTAAAGCAGTCAGAAAGGCAGATGCCAAAAGCACAGCAAGATTCTTGTACGAACATGTGATCACCCGATTCGGATGCCCCCTTGAAATTGTGTCGGATAGAGGCACACATTTTGTCAATGAGGTAATCCAAGAACTCTTGTCTGGCTTCATGGTCATTCATAGAAAAAGCACACCCTACTACCCCCAAGGGAATGGATTAGCAGAATCCACAAACAAAATCATATGCAATATCCTCACCAAGGTAGTAGAACCGCAGCGTTCTGATTGGGCAGAGAAACTGCATGCAGCCTTATGGGCATACAGAACCACATTCAAGGTCAGTACAGGGAACACACCTTTTCAATTGGTGTACGGTCTTGAAGCCGTGGTCCCACTCGAATTTGTAATACCAAGTCTGCGCATCGCAATACAGGAACGCATGGGTGATCATGAGTCCTTGAAAGAAAGGCTCTGTCAGTTGGAAAAGCATACAGAGACAAGACTAGTCGCTTATCATGCCATGACAACAGAAAAACGTCGAAGAAAGGCATGGTTTGACAGGAATTTGAAAGCTAAAGACATCAAGGAAGGCGACTTAGTCCTGTTATACAATGCCAAAGTACACAAGGGAAAATTGAAGTATCTAGGTCAAGGACCCTACCGAGTACGCAAGATGAATCCCATTGGAGCTGTGCTACTTGAAACACTTGATGGAGTCCAATTCAACACAACAATAAACGGGAGCCGACTGAAGCGCTACTACATCAACACGCGAGCCATCCCCGACAAAAACGAAGATTTGGGAAACCAAGTCTTCCTTAGTTAGGATTAGATTGTATCACAAACACTCACTGCATATGCACGTTTTTTGCACGTTAGGGATGTTTGCGTCTTAGTTTCCCTATCAAATCCCACAAATAAGCATATAGTTAGACACATCACATGCACTCACATGATTTTGCATAGGCACATAATAGATTGCATAAAAAATAGTATCACACAGTTTCATTCCATACTCTCAAAGCATGCAATGAATTCACACGCAGTACACAAAGCTATGCCAAAACTCAAGATGAATTGGCAACAGAGTCTGCAGCCTCCGCAACGAGACCCCCGCCAAACATCACAGCCGTCTCCTATATGCAAAAAATATCAAACTTGCATACTAATTATCTACAAGCTCAATGCTACTGGTGCAATCGCATCAAACATGTATGCAAGATAGCAAGAAATGACAGCCTCCACAACGAGACCCCCGCCAAACCTCTTTCCAAGAAGATTCGACGGCAGCGTCCGCAACCTCAGCAACGAGATCCCCTCTGACATTCATAGTCATCTACCCCTCCTTAAGAGAAGATAAGTTTCTTGACTATTGACTACACATTGTGTGGTGCAAAAGAATTACAGCAGGAACGACTCGCATACCACAAGCTAAATAGCCACTAGATTATGCACATGGCATCTCAACTCTGAAATCAAAATAATCCATAACCCGAGGACGGGTAATAAAATGGATCCGGGAGTATGTTGACTCTGTGCCAACATGAAATTATGAAGAAAGAGAAGGTGATACAACTTTGTGATACAACTTTGTGTTACAACTTTGTGTTACAACTTCTAGACACAACTTTATGTTACGACTTTATGTAACAACTTTGTGTTACAAGTTTGTGTTACAACTTCTACATGAAGAGAGAGAATGTGTTACGACTTTGTGACACAACTTTGTGTTACAACTTTGTGTAACAACTTTGTGATACAACTTTGTGACACAACTTTGTGTTACAACTTTGTGTAACAACTTTGTGTTACAACTTCTACATGTAGAGAGAGAAAGTGATACAACTTTGTGATACGACTTTGTGTTACATGCAGAGAGAGAAGCTCTCCAACTTGTATAAATACCCCATAATGGAATGAAGCCCACACTCTTGGGGCATTGTGTTGAGTCTACATTGGTATTCCAAGCATTTGTCTCAAGTGTCCATGCTTCCTTGCACTGCACGTCCAAAAGCATGTCCTAACCTTGCTACCCTTCTCCCCTCTCCTCCAACCTTGCAACCCACCCTCTCCCTCTCCTCCTCCCTCCTCCTCCTCCCTCCTCCTCCTCCTCCTCCTCCTCCCTCCTCCTCCTCCTCCTCTCTCCTCCCTCTCCTTCCTCCTCTTCCCTCCTCCTCCTTCCTCCTCTTTCTCTTCCTTCACCCATGCTCTTACACCTTCTTCCTCTCCCACTCCTATGCTTTCCTAAACCCTTAAACTCCATGATCTACGAGGGAGACGAGTTCTCCACCATGTATTCTACTCTGAACCTTGGACCCTCCTTCTAACCCTGGACTCCTTCTAAACCTTGGAACCTCTTTCTAAACCCTGGAACCTCCTTCTGAACCCTTAAACTCTTTCTAAACCCTGGAACCTCCTTCTGAACCCTTAAACTCCTCCTAAACCCTACAACCCCCAATGAAGGCGAAAGCCTTCATTACCCCAACAACAATGGTTTATCTTTCTAAACCCTGGAACCTCCTTCTGAACCCTTAAACTCTTTCTAAACCCTGGAACCTCCTTCTGAACCCTTAAACTCCTCCTAAACCCTACAACCCCCAATGAAGGCGAAAGCCTTCATTACCCCAACAACAATGGTTTACGTGCCTTTTACACATGCTTGCATTTTGTTTACTCACCACACTTAAGCCTACGTCTCTCACCGGAACACGACTCGAGGTCCTAAGCTACACATATACTACAACGACAATTCCAATATATCTGTAGGTGACAAAAAGCCTCGGAACCCTGCAACATAGAATAACCCAGCTCTTCCTACAAAAGCAGTAGGAAAGAGCCAACAGTAGTGAACTTGAAAAAGTTTAGAATCTACGATCTAGTATGAGATATGAATAGAGCACATGAAATGAAGTACTTTTGCTTTTTATAACAAGAGGAAACTCCCTATGGTTAGAGAGTTACAGTTCATGAGATTTCACCATATAAGCAATATCATTACACTTTCATCACTTCCTATTTGTTGGCCCAGTGGTAAGTCTTCCTTTTGTGAATGGGGAGGTCTTGGGTTCAATTCCCACTCCTTAATAAAAAGAGAGGAGAGGAGAGGAGAGGAGAAGGAGGAAGAAGAAGAAGAAGAAGAAGAGGCAGAGAAGGAGAAGAGGATAGGGGCATGAGATCTTTTGCAAGAGCCCAAAAAGTCTGTCGCAATATGTCCACCACACGTAGATGCACCAGTTGTAACCAGGGGGCATGCGGGTGTTGCAGTTTAGAAGATGTGCTGCACAGAAGATGCACAGGAGTAGTTTTGTAGGTGCGGTCGACCAAAAGACACGTGGCATCGCACAAAAGACGTGCATGAACCCAAAAGATGCGTAGAAACCGTAGGCTAAAGGCATTAAAACTGAGAAGATTTGCATCCGTAGAGACGAAGAAATGCGAGCAGAAGACATGCAGATTGGAGGCGCAGAAGTAGAGAATCGCACATGGAAGGTGCTACAAAACTACACCCAACCATAGCAGTAACAAATTTTACGCCACTAGCCATGGAGATTTCGATCCCAGCAGCCACACCAATTCTATTAACTAGAAAAGAATTTGAGGCATGATGTTAGACGTGAGGCATGGCAATGCTTGAGGACCATAGAGGAAAAGGGAACGTGAGGGAAGAAACATTAATATAGGTGGGGAAAAGGGATTAAGAGGGGTGGGAATGAAGAGAGGGACTATGCCACAAGGGGGAGGGGAGAGGGGGAAGAGGAGCATGTACATGATTGGAGGTGGAATGTAGAGATGGAGACATCAAGGGAAGAGAGTCATGATTTCTTTGAAAGGAAGGATGGGGGGGGGAAATCAAAGTACTAGCTAGGTGGCTTTACAAGAATGAGCGTGTTACATCAAGGAATAGACCCCTCCTTTTATAGCCAAGAGAGAGGGTTTCTCTCAATAAATGCCACCTCCCACATGCATTGTGTGTGTGAAAAAGTCTCCCATGTGGGCTAGGTGGGTACGCACTCTCAATTGTGTGCGACAACCCCTTGCCTCATTTTTCCACATAAATCAAACCCCATATCCCAAGTCTAAGATACTTCCTTGGTCTCCTCCCAATTTTATAATTCATTCAAACATCTAGGAGGACAAGTGGAGGGTGGCACAAGGAGTCTTGCCACCTCATCTTACTTTCCCAATTATTTAACTTGCATTCTTTGACTATCTACACCCCCCCCACATGGGCCTATCCTACATGGAGGGAATAATCCAATATAATATCCATCTCCACCTATTTTATATTACTTCTCCCATGGTCCTTGGGCCATGGCTCACTAAATGCAGGCATGGGACCACCTAGGTGGCACATGGAGGAACCATGCCACCTTACCATTTTATAATATAACTACCATGGATTATGTACAACACACCTTATGGGTCCTCTTACATGGAAGGGTGGCACATGGTCATGCCCTGCCACCTCAACCCTAGGCCCTATGCCACACATACAAGCACACACATATATTTATGCCTTTGACCTTGGTCAAATTCATCCATAACAGCACACACACATATTTATGCCTTTTACCTTGGTCAAATTTATCCATAACATCTCCCTCCCCCAAGCAGCGAATGCACAGCATTTCCATGCTTGGGACGATCACGCACAAAGAAGGGCTTGAGATAATTCTTGTTGATCACCTTCTTGCCATTTGGCTCATGCAGCACCTGAACTTATACAGACCCACTGCTATGTTCCGAGATGACTTTGTATGGACCGGTCCACAGTGGAAGGAAATTTTTATCCATTTGATGGTCTAATCTATTGTCAAAGCATAGCACAACATCCCCCTCAGCAAAGTGTCTTTCCCATCCTTGCGAATCTTAGCATCCAAGTGGGCCTTTTGTCGATTCTTTTGGATCTCTATTTGATGTAGTGCAAGGCCTCAGGTTTCATCTAACTTCTCAAGTTGTACCAACCTGACCTCTACATGCTCATTATGTCATCCTCTACTCTTGTGCCAATCTCAAGGCCAGAATCTCTATCTTTAGTGGTAAAACTGCTTCAGTACCATACACCAACTCAAAAGGAGTGTGACCTATAGCATTTTATGGGTGATGTTGTAAGCCCACATAGCTTCAGTGACCTTCTGATCCCACTGGCTCCTATACCCTGTGGCCATTTTTCCCATGGATTTATAAAGAAGGCCATTGGTCTGCTCCGTTTGTCCCATGGCTGGTGGATAATAGATGCTAGAAGTGCGATGATCAATACCCATGTGATCCATGAGCAACTCCACTGCTGCATTTAAGAATGGAATCCCATGGTCAAATACTATTTCCATGGGTGTCCCAAACCTTGTGTAAACACGTTCAAATATGAAATTTGAAACTGCCTTACCATTTACAGCGGGGAGGTCAATAGCTTCAGCCCATTTGTGACATACTAAGTGGCTACCAAAAGATACTTCTTTTTGGGGGCAGTCATGGGCAGGGGCTCGACAAAATCCATTCCCCACTTCTGAAATGGGCGGATGGACATCATTGGATGATGTTCCCAGGATCCTTCCTACCAAAGTATTGGCATGGTTCACAAGTTTTGCAATACATAGTGACATCCTTGAACAAGGTCGGCCAATAGTACTCAGCATGTAAAATCTTCTTAGTAGTTGTATAGTCATCGGCATAGTTTTCTCCACAAAATCCATCATGATAATGCTTCAATACCTTAGATACTTCATCTGCATCAATGGCCCGTCTTAGTACCCCATCCATGCCTTGATGGTACAACACCCCATCAAAGAGAGTGTAGTGCCTACTATCTCTATGGATCTTCTTTCTCTCATAGCTAGTACTTTTTGGAGGAAAGGAGAAAGTGGTTAGAAACCTGTAGATACCACCATATCGTGGATCCCCAACTTCTATGACTGTACAAGGGTTATAGTGAGGCACTCCTCTAAATCAATCAAAGCATTCTTCAAGTTGGAATAACCCCCTTTTACAATTTTGAAAGAAAATTCATATTCTTGTAGAACTGCCAACCGTTTGGCCAACCGGCCCATGGGATTTGGTGATTGAAGAACCTACTTTAAAAGAACATTGCTAGAGATTATAATGAAGGACTTCCCAGCCACATAATGCTTAAATTTCTCAATGCAAAACACCAAAGACAATAATCAAGTATCAAGCCAAAACTGCTCCTGCGAGCCCTCCTCCTCCTTGCCATCGCGACTACCTCCCCCTAATTTCCTCTTCCACCCGTCGCCTCGCCATCGCCTCTTCTCTCCCCCCCCACCCCCCACTCCTCGTGCGTTTGTTTCTCCCTCTCTGTCACCACCTCCTGCTCGAGCTCGCACAAGCTGCCTCTCCCCCCCCCGGTCAGAGCCTCGCCGCACTCAAAGTCTGTCGTTCAGCTCGTCGCTGCTGCCGCCTACTCGTATCTCAGGTGTCTCCTTGTCCAGCTACTCGAAGCTCCACCCAGTTGCTCGAAGCTTCGCCCAGGTGCTCGAAGATCCCTGCTCGCTGTAGCTCGTGTGGAAGCCCGCCTGTGCCTCGAAGACCTCTCCCCCTGGCTTGGCCTTGTTCGGTTGAAGGAGTCACCCCTGTGTGTGCCTCGTTCCCTCATCCACCCCCAGGCTCCACCTCTCATCTATCTCTCCATCTCGGTGGTAGCCTCTTCCTTCTTTGGAGTTCTCGTAGTTTGTCTTTGCGGTATGGCGGCTCCCTACCTAGAACCGGAGGCCCAGCCAGACCCCCCCTCTCCATTAGCCTAACACGTGATTCTGACAGAGCAGTAGTCTTCCCTGGTGAAACAGGCTGCCAATGACTTTGCCCACACTTCAGTTTATGGCAGAGTCATTGGACACTCTCTCTCCAGGGCAGCCATCAGGGATTGGCTACAATCCATCCTTGCGCTAGAGGATAGCCACATTGAGGAGGTGGCCCTTATGGGAAGGGGCACCTTCTGGCTCAAGCTCTCCACTGCGAGAGCTACAAGCAACCTGATTGTTGGTTCCCCCACATCAGTGGATGGGAAGATCATCATGATAGTCCCTTGGTACCAAGGATTCAGCGCAGCAGACTTTGATGCTCGTTTCCGCATACCTTGCCACCCAGTGACGATAGTATTTCCAGGCCTTACTGCTGAGTTGCGGCCAATAGTCAGGGACTTGGGTTCCCACTTTGGTTGGGTGATGCATGACACTTTTGTCGACACGGTTGTTGTGGCAGGAGCTCCCAGAGTCCGTGTGGCTATGGTAGATCTTGCATCCCTCCCTACAGAGATCGAGGTTGTGACAGATGCTGGCATCATTACTCAGAGCATGGTGGTCATAGGACAACCAGGCTAATGCTTGCGTTGTCATGGTTTTGGGCACCTGGCTACTACTTGCCCACGCTTCCCCCTCCCCCGCAGCCCCCTCCCCCCCTCCAGGCAGCCACGCCAGGTAGAGCAGAGGTAGAAGGAAAAGGGGAAAGAATAAGAAGAATTCTGACAAAGGCAAGGAGGCAGAGGATACCCAACCTACAATAGTGCCTCAGAGACCTGACAGGCAGCCACCCCAAGGTCTAGGGAGAGCTTCTTCTTCGTCTGCTACTCGCCCCCCACAGCATCAAGTCCCCCATCCTCCCTGTCCCCAGCCCCCCCTCCCCCAACCCTAGCCCTTGCCTCAGCTGCAATCCCCTCCTACTGCCCCCTAGCCTTAGCCCCCCCCTCTTCCCCTTCAGCCCCAGCCCCAGCCCCGTCCCCCCCCGTCCCTCTCAGCTCTCCCGCAGTGTCATCTTCACCGGTGTTATCTCAGCCGCGTGCAGCTCCTACTCCCCCACCTCCACCCCCCCAGCTAGATGCTTCAGTGGAGTCAGTGTGTCCTACCCCACAGCTTCCTTCCCCCTCCTCCCACTTGGTAGGGCACCCGGAGACTTCACCACCCCAGGAGCAGCCTTCCTTGTCTGCTAGCCCGGCCCCCTCAGTTGCAGATTCTGGCGGGCCTTAGCTCTAGGAGAGAGAGCTCCCACACGACTTCTACAGGTCCGGACCCTGGGATTACTTAGATGTGGCCGACCTCGGGACCTTCCCAGCTTGCCTTGACATCAGTATCTTCCTGCTCCACAAAGGGATGGATGGGAAGATCGTAGCCTTGGCCCCGAGGGATGGGCCCAGCTTTGCCTTCACTTTTCTTAGTGACGGCACCGAGAGCAAACGACTCGGTCTGGGAGGCTCTCAGGGAGCAGACACACGCTCAGATTAGCTCCTGACGGGTGGACAGCTTCTCGAGACCCTGTGGTCCGAGGGTGACGTGCACCTATGGTGGCAATGCATCGCCAAGCATTTTAGGTTGATTGTGATCCTCAGGCCCCCTCTGTCTTGGAACCTCCCACAGGATGTCAGAGTCTGGACAGCACAGAAACTTCGCACCTTCTACAGGATGACAACCTCAGAGGTCTCGAGCTGGCTCGAGAAAGCATTCATCCATGGCACCAAAGGCCTCACGCCAATTTGGTCAACTTTTGGCATTCCCATCATTTCCAAAGTAGCTAATATTAATGTCCTCTAGCTCATACAACTTTGTAAGCCTCCTTTAAGTGACCTTTTTCACATTTACCAACTCAATTGATGGTACCGCTAGCCTCACCACCTGTTCTATCACCCCTCTATTGTGGCATCTCCTTCTAGTTTAAACCTAGCCTTCATCATTTCCTCCCTCCATCTCTCTCTTAGGCTACCAGATGATCGAAGAGGAATTGAATGTTGACTCCGAGCATCAACAACAATAGCAAGAATTTGGACAACAATCCACCACATGTCTTGCAAAGAGGAGAAAGACAACCTTGAGGAGAGTGCTCCATATAAAGAGGAGAAAGACAACCTTGATGGGTAGAGCCCCTTTGTATGGAGCACTCTATGACCACATTAAACACTTCACCCTTGGGTCACTAATGGATAGAAGCAATGGGTGGCATAGTGGTTCACTTACTCTATAGGTACAAGCCCAACCTATACTTTTGCATCTTCTACCATAGCACCACCTTGCTATAGACATTGTGAAATATAAAAGTAGTGCCTTACATTGAGGCACTAGGGTTCACTTCAGTAGTGGATCAACTTCCTTGCTTCCTCGATCTCAAGCTAGTGTCCAAGTTTGTGGACCACTTCAACTAGTTAAGTATCAATACCATTTTCAATGTGTTTACTCTCCCTATAATGGTAGAGCCCTATAATTGATATTGTGAAACTAAAAAAATGAGCTCAATAAACTTTTGCCAAGATTTTATATTAATATATAGGTATAGCTTCGATAAAAACATCTATGCTCATCACTCATATGGTGCATTAAAAAAAGAGCTCGATAGACTTTTTCCAAGATTTTATATTAATATATAAGTATATCTTCGATAAAAACATCCATGCTCATCACTCATAAGCTGCATAAGAAATGGCCTCTTGGCACCTTTGGGATAGGAAAAATCAACCCAAGGCCTCTCCAAGATCCTCCTGCAAAACAACGCTCAGCACCTAGGTCATGGATGCAAAAGGCTAGGATGCATCCAGGAAAGAGAAGAGCCAAGTGGATGTCAAAGCCACAACCAAGTCAAAGGATAGGATGTCAAAGCCACAACCAAGTAGGTTGAATTCATGGCCAATAGCATCAAGGATAAGGAAGCACCCCTATCCTTGGTCTTCACATCTAGCTTTTGCCTTCTCAGGTGGGGAGTAGCATCCATCAAGTGCCCACACCCCCAAACATTGTGCTTCCTCCAACTATAGCTCCCCAACTAAGTATTGGGAACTCAAAGACAAGGTCCCCAAAAGATCCAGCATCATGGAATTTCTTGGTGCAAAGCACACATATCACTTTGAATATCTACAAGCAGGTCTAAGAAACTCTATTGGCAACTTCCATCAAACTTACCCTCACCAAACTCAAGGCTAATGATTCGGCACAAGACTTACAAAACAAGTCCAACAAGGTCATGTCTTCCAAGCCATTAGTGAAGACTCACAAGCAAGGGCACAAGCCAACCACACCACATCCATGACACTCAAGGAAAACTCACTTTCCTTGAAGATGAGTTTGCGATAAAAAAAGCTCGACCAGGTCAACTTGAAAGGTGCTATATGAAAAGAGCTTCAAGTCTTATAGGAATAATGCTAAGTGATTGCATGCTGCTCAGCCCCTACATGTGGAACTACAATAAAAACACAAACACTGCCTATCTGCTACAACTTTAGCTCAAGGAGGCTCACTACATACCTCCAGAGGAGCTTGAGATTAAAAGCTAGCAAGAAGAGGAGTACGACTGGGTCCTGTGGGTGTTTGTTGACCTAGGCGCTCATGATATAGAACCACACATTCTAGAATAGAAATATCCTCATAGCCTCTACTTAGTATCACCTATACCTCATTAACACCATCCCTCCTAGCTATTTTTTGGATGTCCTTCACTACCCGTCTCATTTTTGCCATGGAATGTTTTAGTAGAGACCTCTAGTTGATAAATGATGGTGACATCAAGCTCCTTCCCTTACACCCAATAATCCTCAATTTTAGAAGCTAGTGCTGCATCATCCAAGAATTTTAAAAGCTTTTCTCTAGTAAAAGAAATACTAGAGCTAGTAAAATTAGCTAACTTACCAACATTTTGGTAGAAGGCCTCGAGCGGCTATAGGAACATGGATATGGACAAGTTATTACCTCCTTCAAAACAATGTAATCATCCCTCTAGAATCCTTGTTTTGTACAATACATTATTGGAGGCCATACAATGCATGCTCTAGGAAGGTTTTAGCTTATTAAAATTTACCATGTGGCATACCCCACAAATCTATATGAGGAGGAATCCAATACTGCCTTGGCATTTTTAATTCTATTGAACACCCCTAAACCTAATCAATATCCCTCCACCTCCCTACCCCAATCCTAACTACCTCCCACTTCTCCATTAAGGTTTTCTAGCCTAATCCATCCACTCTACTCCTCCTCACCTTTTGCATCCACACATCCCTCCACCTCACATCCATCCACAAGCACACACATAAGTTTAATAGACAACCCCACAAGGCCAAGTAATGAGCTAATGTACCCAATGGGTTTCCTCGCGCTCAAGCCTGCACTAATTTTTATATATCCCAGTCACATAGAATATGGGAATGTATACATTTTTTGCCACTTTTGATGTGAGAAAAGTACAGGGAGTGATCATTTAACAAAATTTATACTTACATTGCACATGGCCAAAAAAATACAAGGGGTGCCCATTTTCCAAAAATTATGATTACACAAGATGTGGCCAAGTACCAAAAAGTAATCTTATATCAAAATTAGCCAAAGATATGCCACGATGGAGGTGGTGGGAAGAGTGTGGAGAGCAAACTCAAAATGTATTTTTAGAGTGTAGGTTAGGTAACCATGCCAGCCAATTTAGATCAACTAACATTTCACCACAAACATAACATTATCCTGTTGCCATAATATATAAGTTCAAAGTGCACAACTGCTAGCCACATAGAATATGGGCAATGTATACATTTTTTGCCACTTTCGATGTGAGCAAAGTACAAGGAGTGCTCATTTAACAAAATTTATTCTTACATTTGACAAGGCCAAAAAAATACAAGGGGTGCCCATTTTTCAAAAATTATAATTACATAAGATGTGGCCAAGTACCAAAAAGTAATCCCATATTAAATCAGAGAACCAAATAAGTGAACATTGCATACTCCCACAAAGTTATGTGAAGATGGTGGTCCATAGGAACAATTGCAATGGCGGCAATTGTTCAATAGAATAGTGAATAGACCGCATAGAAGCACCATCAAGACAAGGGTAGCCAAGATGGAGAGCAAGATTATCAGCATTTTTGCAACGGGTGTGTGTCTGGAGAATATCAATTTGTAAGAACTCAATGTTTAAAATAACTCAAGAGTCAAGAGTATCATAACATCTAAAATTTGGCTCTGAGACTATATTTTGAAAACAATAAGGTAATATATATTTTTTTTTTATTTTTTTATTTTTATTTTTTTTTTTTGAAAATACAAAATATAGCATGAGAATATATTTTATTTATTGCATCATCTCCAAAATCCATATAAAAATTTGATATCTGTCATTACAATATACATCATTCAACTTCTATAGGAACTATAGTCTCTACAACCGAGGATCCACTGAAAGGTTGCTCCAATGCCAAGAACGTCATACAATTGCTTGGTCTAAGGAGCATTACAAGGTTGGACATGTACTCCTAACCTTTAACATATTTTCCAAGCATATCAAGTGAAACCAATGGTGGCATGAGAGCGCATAGTAACCAATCTTTGTATCAAAGCGGTCTTGGCATATTGGACATAAAGGCCCATCATCAACAAAGGTAATACGCATCGGAAGGGTGGAGGGTTTTCTAACAGCCACACCCACAAAATTAGGATCCAAGTTAGAAACATGGCCTCCATCTTCAATATGTTGTAGTGCGGCTTGTGCATCTCGCACTTGTTAAAAATTTACAGCAGAGATGCGGCTCTGCTCCTCATAGGCATTTTCAATGTCTTGCCTGTGTTTGGACTATTGGAGCATTGCATTTAGGTGATTCATAGATTCACTTCAGGAAGGATATGCTCATTCTCACTCATCATCCATCAATATTCAAACATAGCATCACACACTATGATTCTTGGAAACGTGAGATCTTCCCTTGCTACACTTTGTGGTGCTGGTTGTTGGACCCATTGCACTATCACCCCCCTATACATGTTCATCTCTTGCAACTTTACGCACGTTCATAAATATCTTAAATCTTGTCACAAAAACTACAAAGATGGAAAACATGGCTAATGAAGACATTATGTACAATATAACAACTATGAGCACAGATGGAACAAATTGGCATGTACTTCACTCAGCTAAAGTTGGGCTTTCCATGCTGGTGGGTGGTGATGCAACAATGGTTATAGCGGTAGTGGCAGCTTTCCTTGATTGTGATTACTTTTTACTGCGTGTTTGAGGAGAGGAGGTGAAGTTATATAGGCATGTCGAGCACAAACTTTGCATACAACATCTTTGCAAAGTAGAGTGGCATGGCTCTATTATGAAGCTTCTCTGATCTAATCATGCAATGAATATAATATGCATTATTCATCATAGTTGGGTGGCGACAATTTTTGATGGGCCATCGTCCATGAGAGGCATTGCTCGCAATCCCACATAGCTACTACGTCATCGTTTGAGACCACAGTGTTGATCGTCTTGATCTTCCAACCATTTAGATCATGAAAGACACTTGCGTTAGCAATTGCGCAAGCCTCATCTCTCGTTGTTGTTACGAGGGTAGCATCAGCCATGTCCATTATATGTTTCATTGCTTGCTTTCCCCTCACGGGCTGGTTGTGGGATTCATATGCAGCTTGCATTGATCGTTGCTAGATCAGGATGCCATGGTAAAGAGAGATCAAGTGAGAGAGCGATTGAAGATCTAACAACCATGCCACCATAGAGTGAGTGACCTATTATTGAAACATTTAAATATAACATACTTATGCAAATTACAAGATCTGAGAATTCATCCAACTATTTAGATTGTGGATTGATCATGATCGATTAAATTGTACAAATAAAATAGGAAAACTCTTGCAAGTTGTTACAATCACAAACTAGAGATACATGTTATCGGAACATTTTTTAATCCATGTGCAATACAAGGACATTACAAATTTGGCAATCAAAAATGTGGTCATATGGGTCAAGCTCAAAAAAGATGCAACTTATGTTCAACAACATGTCTTCATTTCCTCAATAAGAGGTTTTTACTAATATTTCACATAGATATCTTTACTTGTGATTCATCATACACCATGCATCCCAAAGTCACGTGCTCTTGTTCACGATAGTTTAGAGAGTGTGCATAGCACATTGGCCATTGTTAAGCAATGGCTAACTTTCAAAGACTCAATTATTTATGAAGAGAAGTGCATTGTCTATGCTAATAAATCGTAATTAGAGCATTCCCTTACAAAGGTCTCAAGAGTTCTTAAAGCTCCTATGCATAGATTGTATCACAAGCAAGATTGAGATTGCATGCCCAGGGTGATGATGGCAATGGAGTATTCTCATTGGCTACATGTTGGAAGCAACACCACACTATCCCAATTACATATGAAACAAAGGAACTCGTATGGTCATTCTAGGACATTGCAACATGTGCCCCCCCCCAACAAGAAGGATGTTTGCCCAAAAAGACTTGGTAGAAAGGATTGCATCTAGCACCTAGTGCACCTACTCGATGATCCTTAGGTACAAATGTTGGGATAGAAAATGTATCAGTGATAGATAGTGTCAGTTGGCCTAAACCTCTCTAAAAGACTTTGGTGATGCTTTAGATGAACCAGTATCTCAAGGAGCTCCACCAAGTGAGCCTAAGCAACCTTATGTTGAGGCAATGCCAATTTCTTCATTGGAAATTGACAATCACATTTGTGAACCTTGGAAGGTGAAAAAGGTTGAAGTAAAACAAAGACCATGATGGAAGGTGTGATCTTATATGTTTTCTTGGACGACTATGAACTTTGATCTATTGGGTAACGATTGCATTGGTGTGGATATTGAGGAGAAAGAACTACAGGAAGTGGCTTAAAGTCTTCTATCCAAGATGTTGGTTGTCTCAGCATAGTTAAGTGGCCCATCAAGCAGATTAGCTTATTGAATGGAATCCCATTGCAACAATATGTGCCCATGGACAAGATGCTAGAATAGATGCGGTGGTCAACGATCGAATGTTGGAAAATGATGCTCCACCTTCAAAGAAAAGAAGATACTCTTTCATTAGAGGAAGCCTAAGCAAAGAGACATCGATGTAAAAAATGCCACTGTCAGTCAAATATGCCTTTCAAGCAACACTAGATAGCCTTTTTGGAGAGCTTATTCTTATCATATTAGAAAATAGCTACTACCATGAGTATCATTGCTATTTATTTTCATGCTATTTTGGACCAAAAATGATGATCATGAATGACGCATTAACACAAACTTGAAAACGGTAGCAGAATCTCTGCACATGAGTACTCCTAACAAATACAAACCTATACGTTCAACAAGTTTTCCTCTATTGGTACATGTATACTAATCTGTAGAGACATGCACAATCCACTACAACAATGAAAGAAAACAATATTGATGTCAAAAAATTAATGCAAAATGTGACAAAAGAAACAAGGGCATGAAAACACGTAAGCACTACCCAAGGGCAGACTCATAGAATTTACTTCGCAATACTTAGTAGTGGGATCGTGGTGGCTAAACATAGTGAGATTGGCCACCTAGAATCATGTGTAAGCTTTTGCGAGAGAACTGGGATTAATGGCACACATGACGTCCATTGATCTCCTACTAGCTCCAATTCATAAAAGTCCCCTGAGAAGCAGCTTGTTATTTGTTTTATGTCATTAACACTCCATGAAGGTGATAGGATTGTCCCTGAAGAGCTGGGAAGTTGATCTTGGCTTGCAGAAAGTGTTTTGGCTCATGTGGTATTAAATCTTTCAACAACCAATTTATAAGCTTAACTCCAAAATAGGTACTTTTAGTAGGCCAAAAGTGTGTAAACATGGGGGGGGGGGTGTAGCCTACTATCTTTAGGCCACTTTGCTTAGTTAAACACATATTCCAAGGGCATCAAATAGCTGTTAGAGCTCTATCTCTAATGGGGCAATGCTACATAGGCACGATATCATGAAAACTATAATATCTACCAAGTAACTTTTAAAAACAAGGTGAATGATATTTAATCATTCAGAAGGCCTACCCAAGATAAAAAAAGCAAACAAAAAAGAATCCACTAGAGATGGCGTGGAGGAAGACTCCAGGAGATAAAGGAGAAGGAGAGAGGGAGAGAGGGAGAGAGAGAGAGGGGGGGGGGGAGGGAGGGGGGGGGAGAGCAAGAAAAGGTGGAGATGGTATGTAGGAAGGAGGAGTTTAGAGAAGCAACTTCTCAAAGGGATTGGATTGAGGAGACAAGCATAAGCCTACAAACAAGGAGAAAGCATAAGCCTACAAACAAGGAGAAAGAGGAGGAAGAGAAATACCAAAAAGAGAAGAGGTGAGTCTTCTTTCTTTCACCAAATCTCGTTTTTTGTCCTTAATCTCTGAGAATCAAGCATGAAAACTAGCACATAGCCTTAGCAATACAAGGAGAAACATGCTTCAACACTCACAAAATGAAATCTCACAAAAAATGAACCTACATTGCTTAAAGAGATTCACCTTCTTGAAAAACTTCTTTTCACACAAGCAAAGAGGGAGAAGGGTGGAGAGGGAGCACAAGTGTTAGGAGAAGGAGAGAGAGAGAGAGAGAGAGAGAGAGAGAGAGTCAACCACTTTAAAGGCTGCATTCAAGTCCATACTGGAGATAATGCAGAGAAGCCACGTATTAACATATTGTCTAAAAGGGAAAATGCACTTCCAAAAATTCTAAAAATTCCTAATTTTCGCTTTTCTCAAATTGAAACGTTGATAAGGCTACCCACGTTGCTAAGGCTACCTAGAGGGCAAGCCAAAAATAAAATAAAATTGAGTTGTACTAAAATTGAAAGTGCCAATAGCGCCCCCATAATGACATCAACACAGACATGAACGAGTTTGAAATAAGGACATCAACAGAGAGATGATGAATGAAACACCAAGATCTAAGAGCAACACTCTCTACAGCAAGAAGTGACAAGTGGCACCTCCTTGGCTTAAACCTTCACATGCAATGTGCATCAACAATATGGGGTTGTGACTATGAGTACCTTTCTCCATACCTCATATTGAGAATTGGTATAGTGTCATTCTCCACAACCTCCTTGCATCTCTCTATCTCTATATCTATGGAGAGAGAGAGAGAGAGAGAGAGAGAGAGAGAGAGAGAGGACAATGGCACTAGTGCCACTTTCTAACATCTCATGGATAGAATGGCACTAGTGCCATGCTCCATAAGCATACTAGGTTAAGGATTTTGGACTTATTAATTCAATTCGTTTGGGATTGCTTTATGAAATTATTCGGTTGCAATTTGTTTGTAGTTTTAATTTATGTATTGGAATGGAAAGGGATGGCTATAGATGTAGGGAGAAGCTCATGATGATTGTGGGGAATGAAGTGGATGCAATTGGTGCAATTTGTGTAATAGACCAAGAGGGCTACTGTAGTGGAGTGAAGATTGGGATAGAAAATGTATCAGTGATAGATAGTGTCAGGTGGCCTAAGCCTCTCTATAAGACTTTGGTGATGCTTTAGATGAACCAGTATTCAAGGATCTACACCAAGTGAGCCTAAGTAACCTTATGTTGAGGTAATGCCACTTTCTTCATCGGAAATTGACAATCGCATTTGTGAATCTTGGAAGGAGAAAAGGTTGTAGTAAAAAAAAGACAATGATGAGAGGTGTGATCTTATATGTTTTCCTGGACGACTCTACAAACTTTGATCTATTGGGTAACGATTGCATTGGTGTGGATATTTAGGAGAAAGAACTACAGGATGTGCCTTAGAGTCTTCTATGCAAGAGGTTGGTTGTCTCAGCATAGTTAAGTGGCCCATCAAGTAGATTAGCTTATTGAATGGAAGCCCATTGCAACAATATGTGCCCATGGACAAGATGCTAGAATAGATGAGGTAGTCAACGGTCAAATATTGCAAAAACGATGTTCCACCTTTAAAGAATAGAAGATACTCTTTCATTTAGAGGAAGCCTAAGCAAAGAGACATCAATGTACAAAATGCCACCGTCAGTCAAATATGCCTTTCAAGCAACACTAGATAGCCTTTTTGGAGAGCTTATTCTTATCATATCAGAAAATATCTACTACCATGTTTGGACCTAAAATGATGATCGTGAATGATGCATTAACACAAACTTGAAAACATTAGCAGAATCTCTGCACATGAGTACTCCTAACAAATACATTCAACAATTTTTTCTCATTGTTGGTACATGTATACTAATCTGTAGAGACACACACACTCCACTACAACAATGAAAGAAAACAATGTTGATTTTAAAAATGCAAAATGTGACAAAAGAAATAAGGGTGTGAAAACATGTAAGCATTGCCCAAGGGCAGACTCATTGAATTTACTTTGCAATACTTAGTGGTGGGATCGTGGCTGAACACAGTGAGATTGGCCACCTAGAATCACACAGAAGCTTTTGCAAGACCTGGGATTAATGGCACACACAACCTCCATTGATCTCCTACCAACTCCAATTCATAGAATTCCCCTAGCGAGCAGCTTGTCATTCGGTTTGTGTTGCTAAGACTCCATGAAGGTGACCAAATTGTCCCTGAAGAGCTAGGAAGTTGATCTTGGCTTGCATAAAGTGTTTTGGTTCATGTGGCATTCAATCTTTCAACAACCAATTTATAAGCTTAACTCCAAAATAGGTACTTTTAGTGGGCCGAAAGTGTGTAAACATGGGGAAGAGGGGGATTCATGGATGATTTTTTCAACTTAGTTTCGTTAAGAAGTGAAACTTTTATATTGGCATTGAAAGTGTTAGATATCAATGCTCCACTCTTGTGTAACTACGCGGGAACCAGCTAACTCTACTTGTAAGCCCCCCATATGAGGAGAAGGCATTTGAGTAGCTCGATTATTTGGTAGGTCCTAGTTTGGACACCAGATGGGGGCCATGTATGGCCTGATGGCTAGACGGAGTTAGCACACTGCCAACTAGGCTACATGCAAGTGCGGGAAGGCATCCCATGATTGACCGCACTGAGGGTAGATAGAGCATTTCTCAGGGCAGCCCACTCTCGAGTTGCGGGGCCCATTTGGAGTCCCAGATGATCTCGGATGGCTATGGGCCGAACAAAGACGGTAGGTTAGTTGCTCTATTTTATGCCACAGTTCACACGGACCTCTGCGGAAAGATGGAGACGGAAGCTTTGGGTGGTTCCTGCTACTTCATGACACTGATCGATGACTATAGTAGAAGGATATGGATATACTTCCTAAAGACTAAAGACGAGGCTTTTAGTAAGTTCAAGGAATGGCATGTAATGGTCGAGAAAGAGACGGGGAGGAAGGTGAAGAAATTGAGATTAGACAGAGGTGGAGTTCACATCAACTAAATTCGAAAGTTATAGCAAAAGTCACGGGATCAAGAGGCAGAAACCCCTGCCACATACATCACAGCAAAATGGAGTAGCAGAATGCAAGATGCACGTCATCTGCGAAATGGGAAGGAGTGTGATGAAAGGGAAAGATTTGCCGAAGAATTTCTGGGCTGAAGCATGTAACATGGCAGTTTACATTCTCAATCGTAGCTACACGAAGGCTATAAACGGGATGACTCCACTACAAGCCTTTTTTGGTAAGAAACCTTCAGCTGCACATTTCAAAGTTTTTGGATGTGATTATTTTGTGCATGTCCCTGATGCTAACAGGACCAAATGGGAACCGAAGAGCTGGAAGTGTATTTTCTTGGGCTACAGTGAAGAGGCGAAGGGTTACCGTCTCTATAACCCTGTTACCAAGAATGTATTAGTAAGTTGCGATGTGGTCTTCTCAGAACAGCTACATCAATTGGAGGAGGATGCTTCCTTCCCAGACAACCAGGACCAAGATATCCATCCAGTACCACCACCAATAGTAGACTGAACTCCCCCAATGGTGCTTGGGAGGATTCAAGATAAAGAAGATGAAGAAGAGCCTGTAGAACCACAATGGCAACGGCCATTCCCAAAGTGGGTAAAGTAGCTTTTGGACGGTAGAGAACCTCCAGCCATTAAGGAGGAACCATCCGAACACTGCTGGTCCAAGAGATTAGAGGAGCAAAGAAGGGCGCAAGAACACTTGGTCAACTATGCTTTGATGACAGAGGTGATCCGTGCTAATGAACCCAAGTGTCTTGAAGAGGCACAAGGAGATGATAGGTGGATGGAGGCTATGCACTTGGAGTATGGCTCCATAATGAAGAACAACACTTGGGACCTTATGGATCATCCACCAAAACGCAGCTGCATTTCCTTCACATGTCTTTGAATTCCACTTTCAATAGGGTTTTGATTATTAGGATATTTTTGTTCCCATAGCTCAACTAACCTCAATTCACAGTGTTTTGGCTTTAGCAACCCAGGGAAGTTGGCCCGTGTTTCAGATGGATGTAAAATCTACCTTTCTAAATGGAGATCTCAAGGAGGAGGTATACGTGGAACAACCACCAGGTTTTGAGATCCCCGGTTTAGAAGGTAAAGTCTGTAAACTAAAGAAGGCACTTTACGGGCTGAAACAGGCCCCACGAGCGTGGTACCAGTAGGTTGATGCCTAATTTCTGCAAAACGGGTTCAAGAGGAGCCAATCTGATGCAAATTTGTATATCTTCAGAGAAGAAGGTAGGTGTTTGATCGTGGTCCTTTATGTGGATGACCTTGTCATAATAGGGAACCATGAAGAGAAGATCTCGCAGACAAAGCATTTGCTAGGAAGAGAGTTTGAAATGATAGACCTCGGACTGATGCATTTCTGTTTGGGGATTGAAGTTTGGCAAGAGCCAAAACAGATCTTCATTTCACAGCTGAGTATGCTGGAGAAATACTGAAGGCATTTGGCATGGCTGAGTGCAAGACAGTTGGTACCCCTATGGAGGTTGACGTGAAGCTCTCAAACAAGGATTCATCACCACTGGTGGACAAAGCGAAGTACAGAAGGCTTGTGGGCAGTTTGATTTACTTGTGCAACACACGGCCGGACATCAATTTTGTGACTGGTGTACTAAGTAGGTTTTCCAATAAGCCTCGGGAGAACCATTGGAGGGCAAGGATGCGAGTGCTGAAATGCATCAAAGGCACACTTGTTATGGCATCACCTATACCAAGGGCAACATCTTGACTGGATTCTGTGACTCGAATTGGGTAGGAGACGTGGACAGCAGGAGGTCAGTGACAGGTTACTGTTTCTCACTTAGATCTGGACATGTGTCATGGGTCAGCAAGAAGCAACCCACAGTTGCTCTTTCTTCTACCAAGGCTGAGTACAAATCAGCATGCTTTGCTTCTTGCGAGGCAGTATGGTTGAGGAGGATTTTAGGGGACATGGGTGCAGTGCAGAACAAGCCTACGCAGTTATCATGTGACAATCAGAGTTGCATGGCGATTGCAAAGAACCCTGTGTTCCACGCTCGCACAAAACACATTAAGATTCAATATCACTTTGTACGCGAGTATGGCCTGATGGCTGGACGGAGTTGGCACACTGCCAACTAGGCTACATGCAAGTGCCAGAAGGCATCCCATGACTGACTGCACTGAGGGTAGACAGAGCATTTCCTGGGGCAACCCAATGTCGGGTTGCGGGGCTCGCATTTGGAGTCCCAGATGATCCCGAATGGCTGTGGGCCGAACGGAGACTGTAGGTTAGTTGCTCTATTTTACGCCACGGTTCTATCGTGTGGTCGGTGGCCTATTTCAGGACTAACCCCTAGTCGATCGTTTTGGGCAGAATGGGTCGGTCACCCAATTGGGTCCAACCGACTACGACTAGTGGCTATATAAGAGCAAGCCCATGAAGCCCAGTTCATCACTGGCTATAACAATCCTGATTCCTTAGCATCCATCCTCTGTCTTCTACTGTTTCCAGCTCGCCATCGAAGCTTCTTTCACAGGAGCACACGATTGGGAGGCAGTGCCATCTATTGTGTCAGTTCTATAGTAATCAAATTTTTTATTCTCCATACAATCTGCTTTTCTCTCTTGCATATGAGATCCTGTTATCTATTGAGCACAGACATATTATTGTTTTCTTACAGAAAGTCTGTATGCCCTAATAAAAATGAATGTTTGAAATATTCGCTAGGATTTGAAACTTTTATGCAAAAACATTTAAAGTTTCTCTAGGATTTGCATTTTTTCCTTCAAAATTAAAAATAAAATAAATAAAGAAGCACTAACTTCTACCAATATTGTAAAACTAAAAAAATAAGCTTGAAAACTTTCGCCAAGATTTTATAGTAATATATAAGCATAGCTTCGATAAAAACATCCCTAGGGGGGTTGTAGGGGGGTTATAGCCTACTATTTTGAGGCCACCTTGCTTAGTTAAACACGTATTCCAAGGGCATCAAATATCTGCTAGAGCTCCTAATGGGGCAATGCTACATAGACACGAAATCACAAAAACTATATCCACTAAATACTTTTAAAAACAAGGTGAATGATATTTAATCATTCAGAAGAATACCCAATTGCAAAGTAATCCCATAACAGCTTTTATATTTCTTATAAGTTGAACACATGATCTTCTAAACTCTACCCAAAATCCACTATCATAATGAAGGTCCCCTAACCCCAGAAGCCCACATGGCTACTCGATACATTGCAAACTATAATAAAAACAACAAAAAAACTAAAAGGGTAAAACATTTTCAGACAAATATCTGATACCAAACACCAAGCATAAAGCTATAGGATGACAATCTAGGAATGGTATGCTAAAGTATTGCAAATCAAAACACTGTCCCAATTTTGCACAATGCACACTATCAACACTACCCAATTGCAAAATAATCCCTTATCACTTCAACTATTTCTTATAACTTGGAGAAATATTCTAAAACTCCATCCAAAATACAGTCCTAGTGAAGGTTCCTAACCCACATAGCCCACACGGCTACTTGTTACATTGCAAACTGCAATAAAATTGTTAAAAGAAGAAGAGAGTAAAACATTGGTTGGTCCACTAAGCTGACACTCATTGTAAGCTCACATGTGATAGTGCCTCTAGGAGCTCCTGCTTTGTCAATGCAACTTGGTGTACAAATGGATGTTTATCCAAGTCTAGCCCCAAATGTTACCAAGAATATTAGTATAGGTGTTTGCATGCCATGTAGCAATCAAGTCGTTGTGCTCTCCTAGAGAAATCTTCACAAGTACATGAAGGAAAGACACAAATGGTGACAACGTATTGTAGGCCTTTTGACTACGACCCTCTTGTCGACACAGCAAACTCCACATGATCTCTTGTTCTAATAACGTTGATATTTAGTACATCACATACCATGATTGTAGAGGAGTCTATACGATTTTGCATTTCTTTTGTTATTTTCCTTCGCCAATGCACCTTTTGTCCATCTCTCAAGGCTAGTCTCCCCAACACCTCAGGCCTTGCCGTCGAGCTTGCTGTTGAGACATCAAACCATTGATCACAAAACCACTTGCTTGAAGCACTTGTATCCCATCTTGACTTAGTGATGTCCCTCTACTCACTACCCATCTAGCAGGGGCCTGGTCCTGCAAACCCTCAATAGCCTTTGTGGGGCTCCAACAATGGTCCACATTATCTCCACAAAACCATATCATTTGACTTCAAACACCAATTGGAGTGTTTATCCATCCATAGAAGCTAGGGGCAGGGACACCAAATGATCCATACCTCCTGTTAAAGTCTATCAACTTGTCACACTTGCATCGTGTATCCTCTATGTAACCCTGGCACCTTACTTTACTACCAAGGTTGGTGCAACGGATCGCCCACTTTGTTTGATGAAGATCAAATTCCTCCATCACTTGTAACTCAAACACGAGATCCCACTCCACTTGGCAAGGAGGATCTTTGCTAAGCTCCTATAGTTACTCTCTGAAACTTTGGGCGATGTAAGTTATTCTCATGAATCGTATCTGACATGGATTTTGGCCGTTTCTTTCTAGATGTCTTTTCATTGCCCATTTCATTTCCACATGGTTTTTCAACCCTAATTGTCTCATCCACATCATTTGTCAAGTCAATGAATTCTCATTTGCCACTGCAATGCATGGTTCTTATAGTATCTCTTCGCATCAACTTCTCAACACATGGGCCCTTGCCAATATGTTTTCCTCTCACAAAGTAAGATGCATGCTTTGTGCTTTGTAATACCGCAGTTGTCAAATCTAATGCACATGCATCATATAGTGACATATACTTAACACCACTGTTTGAAGCTAGCCAACTACCATGGACAGACTCTGCTAAATTAGTTCTTGGAATAAGATATCCTTCATCTTTATCCATACCCTACAGAAGATATTCTGTAGTTAGTATCACACCATCAAAGATAGTATCTTCTATCTTCGTTTAGTGCTGCAAATGTAATTCATATTGAAATATCCAATGCAAAGAGCAAGGCAATACTTACCTTAAGCATATATTCACTCCAATGAGAAACCCTTGCATGCCAAGAAGCCAACCATGTTTCTATCATCCTCACTCTTTCCTTCAGCACATGACGCTCATTTAACCATGAATATAAAGACTTGAATTCCACCTCGGCAATTGATTTTGAAGAAGTGTTTTTCCAACATTGGCATCTCATCTTGAATTCTTGTTGATCATGAGATGGCATACACTTCCTAGAATTCTTCTCTAGATTATCCTCCCAATGCCACAAGCAAGACCTTTCCTTGGTTTCCATCACATTATCTGGACCACCATTGAAAACAGTCCTTACTGCCCTCCAGTTTGCTTGTGTTTCATCACCCAAGAAGCCCTTAAACTCTACCATGCCATATCCTTCTCTTTCCATGACTTTACTAAGGAGAGTCCAAAAAAGCACTTGAGCATCAGTATCCTCAACTTTAAAATCATATGTAGCTATGGTTTCAAGTTCCTGAACATGCCATTGTTTCCCAATCATGAATCCTTTTCACAAAATCAAAACAAACCCAACAACCCTCAAGCTCCCCCCTAGGGCACATCTTGTTCACCAAATCTATTAGATATCAATGCTCCACTCTTGTGTAACTATGCGGGAACCAGCTAACTCTACTTATAAGCCCCCCATATGAAGAGAAGGCATTTGAGTAGCTCAGTTATCTGGTAGGTCCTGGTTTGGACACCATATGGGCTCCATATGGGGGCCATGTGTGGCCTAATGGCTAGACGGTTCAAATAGAGTTGGCACACTACCAACTAGGCTACATGCAAGTGTGGAAAGGCATCCCATGACTGACCGCACTGAGGGTAGATGGAGCATTACACTCTCGGGGTGCGGAGCTCGTTTGGAGCCCCAGATGATCTCGGATAGTTCTGGGCTAAACAAAGACCGTAGGTTAGTTGCTCTATTCTACGCCATGGTTCTAACGTGTGGTCGGTGGCCTATTTTTGACCTCCAGTCGACCGTTTTGGGCTGACTAGGTCAGTCTCCCAATTGGGTCTAACTGACTATGCCTGGTGGCTATATAAGAGCAAGCCCGTGAAGCCCATATTCATCACTGGCTACAGCAACCCTGATTCCTTAGCATCCAGCCTCTGTCCTCTACTGTTTCTAGCATGCCATCGAAGCTTCTCACACAGGAGCACACGGTTGGGAGGCAGCACCATCTATTGTATCAGTTTTACAGTAATCAAATTTTTATTCTCCATACTATATGCTTTTCTCTCTTGCATACGAGATCCTGTTATCTGTTGAGCACAGACATATTGTTTTCTTACAAAATCAACACCTGAACCTGGACCTTGGATTGACATCTTAAACACATGACACATATTGAAAGACAAACAAGTTAACTACCCCGGGAACACAAGGCTCTGGAAGTAATCATATTTGCTCTTTATCTTTAACTGTAAAATTTTGTCAAAGCTAGTTTCCATGCCTCCACCTTCATGCAATGCATCCTTCTTCCACTTAGATATCCTGAAAAAAAGACTCACTCTACTTAGGAAACATACCCCTTTGGAGTCAAACCACAAGCATAATTGAGAGAAAGTGTTTTACCTCTCTGTGTCCAACAATGGAGAAACCTTTGTCAATAAGGCATCAAGCTCCACCTCACTCATTCTTTCAATACTAGGAACATCACTGTCAAGGAAAGACTGCCTCAAGTATAATATCTTTGGCCATTCTTTTTTGGATATATTTAGGTCTCATTTGACCAACACTTTTGACAAAATTAGTAACCTTGGCTTTTCAGTCCTGCATTACCTTTCTAGATGTGCCCTCTGTAATAGCATGTAAATGACATCCAATATGAATTATGCAGCTTGTAACCTTTCTTCCATCTATGTCATTCGGGTAACACATATACATTTTACATGGGCAAGATGCTATGCATTATGCATTTTTTCCACAATGGTAACATTGCAAAGTTCTAAATTCTTCTGTACCCTGGCCATCACCAACCACTTTATAAAGTTGACCCTTCCATTGGCAATCATTTTCTATGCTAGATCAAATAAAAAATGGCCAAAGCTTGTTCTTGCACACCAAATGTCCCCCACACCTCCTTAATCTCACAACACCATTAAATCCCGAAATATTAGTTGTCACCTCTTCACTCCAAACATGGCCATCAAATTTTAGCTCCATTCCTTTTGTCCTCACAACTACATATGCAGGTGGAAACTCAAAAAGAATATTGCCGTCATACAAGCTAGGAAGTTCATTGACATTTTTTTGACACCATTTGAAAAGCAATATATAATGTGCTTTTAGAACTTGATTCTTTAATCAAATCAATCACACTCAAGAACGTCTTTTCCTCACTGCAAGATTTAGGAGACATTGTAGTCTTAATAGAAGGGCTTCTTGTTGCAAGTCCAGTAACCTTAAATATATGCCCAAATTGAACGTCTAGGATGAACTCCTTCTCACCCCCTCTCAAATAGAAGGAACATCAAATGAATGTCCTCATTGGATTCATGAAATAGTTGATGTAGTCTGATAGTTGCACTATCAAAGACAAAGCAAGAAGAAATCTCTTTAACCCCAATAACACAAACACCATTTTGAGTGAGCTTCCTTAATGTTCTTAAACCTCTTCCATCCTCTAGTATAGCAGCAGTCGGTGTGTCCAAGGAAGATCTCTCCATAGAAACAAAGTAAAATGCTTCAAACGAGAAAGGTGATTTGCAGGACTTCCAAAGCAAATAGTGGTGGCATGTTTGAAAGCCAACCCAAAGGACTAAGCAATCCAGCTCAAGGTGGTGTACTCTGGAGAGGAACGAACTGAGATATTGGAGATTAGACAATGAATCAATCAGAAGCCAGAATGAGAAATTGAGGGGATTGCAGCATTGAAAGTGAAACTGGGAAAAAAGCATTCAACCTTTGGTTAGTGAGAAAAGAAGATTGACGAGAAGCTGAATTCAAGCAAGTCTCTTGTCAATGATCCTTCATGGGTCACCCTGAAGGATGAAAGCTTGGATTGCACAAGCTGAAGATCAGAGTGCACTTCATGATGTGATCCGAGAACTCGCACGTGCACACACACACTGCACAACCTCAGAGAAATATAATTAGAAAACTAAATGTGATTAGAAAATTGAATCGTTTAATTGAGGCTCTGAGTCAATCTCAGAGACTCATACTCCGATAGAATAAACCATATAACACAGCCTGCAATCCATTGCCGTCTTCCTCTTGTAGAATATCAATGATGCCACTTTGAGCTAATGCAGCCTGCAACCCATTAATGAGACCTATTCGATTGATGAGCCACCACTTCAGGAGCGACATAGCTACTGACTGCTGGCGGTACCAGGATGACCAAAAGAAGCAAGTAGTCATCAATGAATTGAAAAGACAGTACCTTAACCTCCCAAATTGGGAGTTCAATGAGGATTACATGCGAGAGCGCATGGGTGGCATCTTGAAGCATTGTAGGTCAACCTTATGTACTTCCATCGCAAAGGGGAAGGCCATGGAGCAACGGCCGATTGGGCTGGGGTGCCTACAATGCTGGAAGTCGTCATTTTCCATCTCGCCAAGCCGTAATTGAGGGGGTGTCCTAGCTGGAGAAAGTTTAGGTGATAGACATCCTAAAATTGTATGTCACTCTCTCTCTTATTTGTAAGCTTGAACTTATACTCATCTAGCCAGCTACCGTTGATGAAGCCATTGCAAAGGTTATTTCCATCCATTACTTGCCATCCCTGCACCATTAGAGGCCCTCGGAGTATTCTGTTGGCAGCAACAGAGGGCGACAGCTGCTCCATGTCGCTCTGCTCGTCAGAGTCTGCAAACTCCAGCTCTTGATCCTTGGAGAAAAACTACGGGGACATTAGAAAGATGGACGAGAAGAATGATTGACAAGGAGACAAGGTGGGATTGGCGAATTGCGAGAAGGCAGCTATGGCGAGAGGAAATGCCAATCTTTATCGTGAGGAAGAAGCAGAGAAATGATGAACAACCTTTGACGTTCACAGTAAACTAGCCATCATCATGGCGGAAACATGAGAACCTTGAGACTCAGTAAGATGAGTGTGTGCGGAAGGCTCCGCTCTCGCCGAGGCATTCGCAGCTGGCATAGTCTCTGGTGAGGAGGTTTTCGTGACCTCTAAGCTTTGGTGCTCATTTTCCCTACATCCACAAGGCGTTGAGGCATGTCCCTTGCTCTGCTGCGCTTATGTCTTGTACTGCCCGCATCACTTTTTGATCGTACTTCAATCTATTCAAAATTTGGCACTGTATCGTCATGCATATTGGATGAAAATTTGGAGGAATCGTTAGAGCGCTGCAGCATTATTATCTAGATCTGTACCTCATCCGTTGGCCCTTACGATTCCAAAGAGGAGTGGGTTTTCAAGACTAATTTTCTTCTGCTCGAAATAAGTCGGTTGGTCCAAAATAAGTCATTGCGAGCCAATGTTCTCATTAGCGTTGAACGTCTCCTCGTTCCTGTCACACTGCAAGCAAACACAGCCCAACACAACTTGCATTAGCGTTGAACATCTTCTCATCGCTCCTTAGTTCGCAATAAAGAACAAGCACCAGGGCAATGATACAAATCAATAGCGCACGGGATCTCTCATTCCGAAAGATTCCAAGAGGTGGGTGAAAGGGAAGGAGAAACCAAAAAGCATATAAGGGAAGCGAAAAGCAGGACTTAGGAATGGAAGGTGTTCTGAGAGCTTTAGCTTTGACTGAACGAAATGCAGGGGACTTACGAAATGGAAAGCAATCCGAGAGCTTGAGCTTCAAATGAAGGTGTCCAAAATGACGCCGATGATGGGAATGAGCTCCATGCCAACATACGTGAAGACGTCCCGCCTCCGTTGCCTCTGAAAATACTGCCAAGCACATGAATCCTACCTCTGCAGTTTCTGTAAGTCCTAACTTCAAAGACCCTTGGGGACCCTATTGCAGTGAAGGGTCCTTGGAGCAACACATTCCAAAACCCCTGGAAGACCTCTTGAGACCCTATCACCAGCGAATGGGTCCTTGGAGCAGCACATTCCAAAGCCCTTGGAAGACCTCTATAGACACTATCACCAGCTAAAGGGTCCTTGGAGCAAAAGGATCCTGCTATAATCAAGTCTTTTTTTTTCTGATCGCCGTTCTCCTATCCTATCCAACAATGCCACAATAGCCAATGCTTGAACTTTGAATTTTGGAGCTCGGAGGTTGATGGAGCTATTGAGACGAGAAGGGAGGTGTGTGAACTGTTTGGAGAGATAAATGGTGTGGTTTGCAGGCCACCAGCTGCCACAATCCTTTGGCTCGATGATAGTGGAACACCTTTTACCATTGCCCAAATTAACGATGAACTGCGTGGGAACGTCTCTCATTTCTCAGGGCATGGAAATAGCCGTGTGTGTCTAGGGCATGGGAATGCCCTCTCATTCAAAATCTTAGACCCTTCAGGCCATTAGTTCTATTCCCATGAATAGTCTTCAGGACCCTATCGCTAGCGAAAGGGTCCTTGGAGCTCACAAAAAAGCTCAAGGCATGAAGGGCTAAAAGTGATGTTTGGACCCAAGAGGCTTTCAAGTTTGAGCTCGAATGATGATGATTCAATTGAGAAGATGAAAATGTAGTGTCTAGACCCTTTCGCCAGAGAAAGGGTTCTTGAAGCTACTAGAGATTGACTTATAATTTCAATCGTCTATTTAAAGTCCAATTGGGTAGAGCCTAGATGGAAAGAAAGTAAATGTGTTATCTAATGAAATCTAAAGACATTTTCTCCTCGTCCTTTTAAACACTATTTAATGAGAGCTGAAAAAACATCCCTTTGGAACCTTTCATTGGCGAAATGGTCTTTGGAGTTGTTTATGCTTCCCACTTGAGAGGCTTCCTTGCTTGATCATCTAAAGCTTTCATGGAATCGAGCCAACAATGAGCATCCATGTATCTAAAACGAGCTGTCTGGCGGGATGATTTGTAAAGAAAAGTGCTTTTGATTTGAGCCAAAGTTATGCATACAAAAAGCAATATGTTGTTAGACTGGTACCAAATTAAAATGTGTTTTCTCTTAATTCAAAATACATATCTACACTTGATTATAGACCTATATAGTTTCAAGTACCATCACAAATACTATTAGATACAAACATATAGTTTGTGTATTTAATTGTCTTTGCAATTCTCTTTAGAGGTTTCCATGTTCAATTTTTTATGATTCATTGTTTTTCCTATTTTTATAAATTCACTGTTTTTCACTGATTCAAATGGGTCTAGTAATCTCTCCCATTTCTTTGGTTGGTTTATTAATCTTTATATATTTATTGGGATAATATAATAGATAAATGTTTGTATACATATTAATCTTCATATATTCTTCATGATGTCCAGAAACCAAAAAGGCAAGTGTCTTCTACAGGGAGAGGAAGAGGTAAAAGATAGAAAGCATCAAGCGTTGAGCAGAACCAAGTGGTGGAGGAGCTTATTGAAGAGAATGTTGATGAAGCTAATCCACTTGCCATTATTCCTTTGACCTCCAATACACCAATACAGATACAAAAGAGTGGGCAAGAACAAGCTTCAGAGGTCATCCCAGATTGCATAGAAAGGCCTCATGGTAGTGACATTCTAGAGGGTTTGACCACCATAAATAAGTCAAAGCTGGTACCCAAAATTCCTTTATGCAGATGTATTGTGAATAATAAGGTTAGAGAACTAAGAAATGACCTCTCTAACTTGAAGCTTGCTTTTGAGACTAAGGGTTATTTACCTACAAAGGGTTCTTTCATCCATTCTATCAAATTGCCAAATGGTGAGACAAGAATGGTTGATGATGAAATCAAGGCAAGTTAGGATAGATAATGGGTGGAAGTCATTGAAGATTTTGAAAGGGAAATAGTTGAAGATGAGGATTGGGTCTTTTTAAGCAATGACATGTTTTTTGTATGGGAAGGAAATCATCGCACAGCTTCATGGATGAAGAGTATTGAAGAGCTCTTCAAAGGAGTGAAGGCAAGGCACATAAGAGTTCATGCTCAATTCATATCACCTACTGAGAGAGATGAAATCAAGTTGTTGGCTGCACTTCAAAGGTTTAATCTGTAAGTACTTTCATATTTTAGTTAAGGCTCTTGAAGATTTGAATTAAGAAACTTGTTCTACATGATATTTTATTATGTTTGATGTGCTATGGACATAGTTTCCTTGTTAGTATATGTTAGCATGATATGGACAGTCTTTTGCCAACATATCAGTCACGATAAACATGAGATCATGATATGGACATGTAGTGCTTGGATTTCTTTTTTAGTCATATATATGAGTCATGGTGTACATCGTTCATTTGTGGTGCATGATGTCTTATTTTGAACATGATAAGTTAATATAGTGTATGATTTAACAACATGCTATATACACTTAAGTTCTGTGCAAAGTTTATTGCACTATGTATGTTTTTGACAACATAGTCTATGCTACTATTTGGATTGCTCTACGACTTGCATGTAGCTTTAGCTTTGTGATTATGAACTAGTGTTGCTAGTCTTCGACATACTTGGCAAAATCCTATAAAATCTTGTACTATTTCCCCAAGAAAGGGTGTGTTGTGAAATCTCATAGGAAGTAAGCTCAGAACTCTAAGCTCGCGGGTTTCAACTCGGAGAAAAATCATACTCGGGGGGGGAGCAAGAAAAGGTGGAGATGGTGTGTAGGAAGACTTATAAAGGAGAGAGAGAGTTAACCACTTTAAAGTCTGCATTCAAGTCCATACTGGAGCTAATGAAGAGAAGCCACGTATTAACATATTGTCCAAAAGGGAAAATGCACTTCCAAAATTTCTAAAAATGCCTAATTTGTGCTTTGCTCAATTTGAAACGTTGCTAAGGCTACCCACATTGCTAAGGCTACCAAGAGGGCAAGCTAAAAATAAAACAACATTGAGTTGTATTGAAATTGAAAGTGTTGTACTAAAATTGAAAGTGCCAATTGCGCCCCCATAATGGCATCAACACAGTCATGAACGAGTCTAAAATAATGACATCAACAGAGACATGATGAATAAAACACCAGGATCTAAGAGGGCCTCTCCGCGTGATCCAGTGGCTCTAGGGGAGCCCTACTCGCAGGATATATTTGCAGCCCCATGGAGCTGGAGAGCTGGCTCAACAGGACTCCCTAGCAGTCCAATGCCAGCCCAAAGAGCTTGAAAACTCAGATTCCAGCCTAGCATTGGACTGCTCGGAGGAAAGATCCTCTCCCATTGGTGGAAAGGGGGACAGTGCAGGCTCTGAAACCACTGGAGGATGGAGATAATATTTAAATCAAGCTTTCTTCTACATGCGGGGATGCGAAATTCCCCTCCCCAGCGTGTGGAGCTCCGCGGGGAGCTGCTCTAAGAGCAACAATCTCTACAACAAGTGGTGACAAGTGGCACCTCCTTTGGCTTAAACCTTCACGTGCAATGTGCATTTACAATAACACTGAGTCTACTGTGGTACCTTGTTTTAAAGAAGTAAGGTGTAGCTTGCATTCCTTGAGAAGATGCCGAACATACTTCGTATGTCTGGCAGGGTTCTTTTCCATACCGGAGATCCTCACTCCTACTTGTTGGCGCCTCATCTGTGTAGGCTATCCCCCATGGCTTCCCCCCAGGACAGTAGCGCTGCGGTGGAGACATGCCCGCGTTCAGGTACTGCCCTCCTTTCGTGTATTTTGCAACGGTCGAAAGACGTTTTTACATGGGTAATTAATATGTTAGCGAATAAGAAGTTCTGCCCTTGTTTTTACGGGTTGGGCAAAAAGGATTTTTAGGACTTCTGGCCATATTCATTCATTGTGGTGGACATGCTTCGTACGTAGCTCAGACACCGAGCGCTTGTGGAAGCACTTCTTCATGGATCCCTCCCAGTGGTGGGATAACCGGAAGAGCAAAGTAAGTGTGTGACGAGTCTGAACCAAATGATTTGCATAGGTGAATCTGTATATGGTTAGTCTGACCAGTCTGTTCTGAATTTTAACATCAGACAAATCCAATATCTCCAGATTTCAAGCATAAGATTACCAAAGAGTCGCTATGGACTGACGGCTGGTACAATCCAAGTTGGGTTAAAGACATGCTTGAGAAACATGCCAAAGCATCCATTGTTCAGGCCCAAAACCGTGATTTGGTAGAGGAGTATTGCAAGGGCGGCTTCAGCTCTGGAGCTCAGGTGAATGCATCTCAACCACAAGAACTGCGAGAGAAGCCTGGTTGGGAAACGCTCAGCTTAGAGGAGGCACTCACGTCTTTGGAACGAATGCCCCAGCTGCCTTCAGTTCACAACCTTACATGCGTATTGCATAAGTGCAAAACAAAGAAAAATCTAGAGGATACCAAGCGCTTGTATGCCTACATGTGCAAAAGAAAGCTCGAAGATCATAGATGTCTTGGGAACTACCTCGTCCCAATGTTGGTTCAAGTTGGTAGCATGTGTGATGCTCGACATGTTTTTAACAAGTTGGTTGACCGGAATGTGTATTCTTGGACATCGCTTATCATGGGTTATGTTGAATGTGGGAAATCACAACAAGCCCTTAACCTTTACCAGAAAATGCAAGAAGACTCTGTACATCCTAACAAGTATACTTTTGTGGCCCTATTGAAGGCTTGCGCGAGGCTGAAAGATTCAGAGAGAGGCCAAGAATTACATGCCGAGATTGCCCGAAAGGGGCTGGAAAGAGATCTTTTTGTTGGCAGCATCTTGGTGGATATGTATGCCAAGTTTGGATCGCTTGCAAAAGCACAGGAAGCATTTGACAAGCTGCCAGTTCGAAACGAGGTATCATGGACTGCATTGATCGCAGGATATGCTGAGCACGGACTTGGTGAGGAAGCACTGAACTGTTTCGAACAGATGATACTGGAGGGTCTCCCTCCAGATGCTGTCACACTTGTTTGCAGCTTGAAGGCTTGTGGCAGCATAGGAGCCATAGACAAGGGCCGAGAAATGCACACTGAGGTTGCTAGAAAGGCGCTGGAAAGAGATCTTTTTGTTGGCAGCACCTTGGTGGATATGTATGCCAAATGTGGTTACCTTGCGAAAGCACGGGAAGTGTTCGACAAGCTGCCAGTTCGAAACGAGGTCTCATGGAATGCATTGATTGCAGGATATGCTGAGCATGGGCCTGCCGAGGAAGCCCTGACCTGTTTCAAACAGATGCAACTAGACAGTGTCTGTCCAGATGCTGTCACATTTGTTTGCAGCTTGAAAGCTTGTGGCAGCATAGGAGCCATAGACATGGGCCAAGAAATACAAACCGAGATTGCCAGAAAGGGGCTAGAAAGAGACCTTTTTCTTGGCAACACTTTGGTGGATATGTATGCCAAATGTGGCTGGGTTGCGAAAGCACAGGAAGCATTTGACAAGCTACCATGTCGAGACATAGTCTCATGGAATGCACTGATTTCAGGCTATGCTGAGCATGGACTTGGTGAGGAAGCTCTAAACTGTCTTGACAAGATGCAACTGGAGGATCTCTCTCCTGATGCTGTCACATTTGTATGCAGCTTGACAGCTTGTGGTAGTATAGGAGCCATACACAAGGGCCAAGAAATACACACTGAGATCACCAGAAAGGGCCTGGAAAGATATCTTTTTGTTGGCAATACCTTGGTGGATATGTATGCCAAATGTTGCTTACTTGCAAAAGCACAGGAAGTGTTTGACAAGCTGCCAGTTCGAGACTTAATGTCGTGGACTGCACTGATGGCAGGATATGCTCAGCTCGGAGATAGTGAAATTGTTTTCCATATGCTCGAGAGAATGAAAGGAGAAGGGATAAAGCCAGATGGGGTCACATTCTCCCTTGTTCTTACTGTATGCAGTCACACGGGTCTAGTGGATACGGGCCAGAGGTATTTTGACTCCATGAGCAAAGTGTTTGGCATCACTCCAACTATTGAGCACCACATTGGCATGATTGATCTTGTTGGCCGTGCGGGCCAATTAGACAAGGCGGTAGCAATGGTGAAGAAGATGCCTTTCCATCCTAATCTTGTGTTGTGGCATGCGGTGTTGGGTGCTTGTCGAAAGTGGGGTAATGTGGAGCTTGGAAGATTGGCCTTTGAACATGCTGTGCAATTGGATGAAAAGGATGCTTCAGCTTATGTCCTGATGTCCAACATCTATGTAGGTGCTCACATGCAGGAGGAAGAGAAGGTCGAGGCAATTACAGTCAAACAACAAGCATGCAACAAGCGAGGAGGGTGGAGTGACACTCATTTTTGGTGCGGCATACAAGACATTCCCAAAGCAAATATATATATGCAAAGCTAGAAGATCTTTGCTTAGAAATGAGGGTGGAAGGGTATGTCACAGATTTGCATTGGGTGTCGTGAGATATCTGTTGATGCAAAGAAAGATGGGTTATGTAGGCACATGGGAAGCTAGCCATCACGTGTACTATTCAAGATACACCAGAGGGACACGCATGTGTGTCATCAAGAATCTCTAGTTTACTAACGACTGTCATACAGCCACTGCACCGATATCAAAAATAGGGCAGTGAACTATTCTTGTTAGAGATGCAAACGGGTTTCATTTCTTCAAGGAAGGGAAGTGTGTTTCTGGGGATATTAGTGACGCCAATGTGTTTATAGTAGCCAACGTCATTGTAATGTTCTTGGTGAGGTGTATTCAGAGGAGGGTAAAATTGAACTGGATCGACTTGCCTTGGTGAGTCTAATGTGTGGAATTCTGAATCTACAATATCTAGAGATCAAATCTGAATGCAGACTTCTACAAAGTTAGTTGTGTGCTTGTCGCTTGCATGCTTGAGTTTGGCTTTTTCTCTGTTCATTGTATGTTAGAGGTGATTATATTATGTTCTTTCTAGGTGGTCTATGTTGTGTGCTATCGTTATAAGACTTAAGGTGGCCTCTTATCCATTCTACATTTGATTGTTTGAGTTACTAGGATTTATTAGCAATCTATACTTGACTTAGTGTATTCATTTGTTGGTTTGCTTATGCCTTGCCTTATTGTGTTGGTTTTCTTGATTTTGTTTCACATTAGTGGTATGACCTTTTCTATTTTATCAACAACTTTTCGAGATTTAATACCATAGACATGAGCCTACAATTATGAAAATTAGAAGTATACAAAGCTATGTCAAATGACTCACGAAGCAAAATCTCAAAAAGTAATGATTTTTAATATTTATGTTAAAAGAGATACAACGATTACCTTGTATTAAGAATATCACTTTTGACTTGCAAAAGTTGTTGCTGAAGACAAAACTAAATTCAAACAAAATTTATCAAGATATGGCCAAAACTCCCAAAGACAATATCCAAAACAAACAAACTATGCCACAATAATGATGCCCAAAGAGAAAAAGTGAATATCGAGTCTGACCAAGGAATTGAAAAGTGAAAGAGAACTCATGCTCCTCTTCAAAGGGAACTGGAATTAATTCATTCCAAAAGGATGAATTTATCCAAGATGGAGACACTAAAGAAATCGCTTGAGTGACCTTGCATCTATTTCGTTTTTTGTTTTCATTTTTTTAAAGAAAAACCTTTAGTCTATCTTGAGTGGTCTATTTTCTTTTGATGTAAAGCATCCTATGCTTTTGGGATCATTTTATTGTAATATGGTGTCAAATTAAACATTGTACATGGGTGTGGGTGAGCATTTAGAGAAGTGAGATATATTAGTAAATCAACACACACACACACAGTATATGAATATCAAGAGATATCTGAGTTCACAGAGAAATTCAAAGCTCTAGTTGGGTTGGGACAATGTGAAGCAAGAGAGAGACTCAGCCCTTCTCCCATCCTCCTCTTTGTACACCTAATGGTAGAAATATGTGCTTGCTAAAGGATAAAAATGGAATTGCAAATGGATTTTCTCTATGTGTCTTTACAAGTGTCAAGTGAATGTGTTAGATATCAATGCTCCACTCTCGTATAACTACGCGAGAACCAGCTAACTCTACTTGTAAGCCCCCCATATGAGGAGAAGGCATTTGAGTAGCTCGGTTATCCGTTAGGTCCTGGTTTGGACACCAGATGGGGGCCATGTGTGGCCTGGTGGCTGGAAGGCTTCAGATAGAGTTGGCACACCGCCAACTAGGCTACATGCAAGTGCGGGAAGGCATCCCTTGACTGACCGCACTGAGGGTAGACAGAGCATTTCCCGGGGCAGCCCACTCTCGGGTTGCAGGGCCCGTTTGGAGCCTCAGATGATCCCGGATGGCTCTGGGCCGAACGGTATCTGTAGGTCAGTTGCTCTATTTTGCGCACTGGTTCTATCGTATGGTCGGTGGCCTATTTCGAGACCGACCCCTAGTCGACCGTTTTGGGCAGACTGGGTCGGTCACCCAATTGAGCCTAACCGACTACGACTGGTGGCTATATAAGAGCAAGCCCGTTAAGCCCATTTCATCACTGGCTACAGCAATCTTGATTTCTTAGCATCCAGCCTCCATCTTCTACTGTTTCCAGCACGCCATCGAAGCTTCTTTCACAGGAGCGCACGGTTGGGAGGCAGCGCCATCTATTGTATCAGTTCTATAGTAATCAAATTTTTTATTCTCCATACTATTTTGTTTTCTCTCTTACGTACGAGATCTTGTTATCTGTTGAGCACAAATGTTGTATTATTTTCTTACATGGTATCAGAGCCTGCACTCTAGCAAGAAGATTTGGTAGTGTGTTTCTATTTGCGAGCAAATTGTGAGAGATGGCCCAGCCCGCAAGACTGCGAATCCCACTGTTCAGCGAAAGCGGAAAGTTGGATGGCTCTAACTATCCACTCTGGAAGTTCAAGATAAAGACCATCCTAAGCACATACAAGCTTTGGGACACTGCTACTCGGGTGGACATGAGGCCGGTTGCAAGACCGGATCCAGCCAATGCAGGACAACAAATAGTACCAACTGCGGATGAGATTCTCGCGTGGACAAGAAGAAATGCAGATGCACTGTGTTCTATTGTCTGCAGTGTTGGTGATTCCGTCATGGCATTAATTCAACATGTTACCACAGCGGAGGAGGCATGGACGGTCTTGACAAATTAGTATGAGACCACGAATCAGACGCAGATTCAGAATCTGGAGACTCAATTCGCGAACGAGGAGTTGTTTGAGTCTGAAGCAGTAGAGAAGTTCATCACCAGGGTGAAGAATCTGCGCGATCAGATGACTGCGATTGGCATCACCATCACCAGCGAGAATCTAGCATGAAGGTGCATACGGATTCTCCCACCAAAGTACGACGGTCGTGTTACGGCGCTGAATACACAGAACAGAAATCCGCCCCTCAACTTTGAGGATTTTAGCGCGATGCTTCTGGAGGAGGAGATGCGTCAAAAGACAAGGACTAGAGAAGATTCGGCTTTCTAGACCGGATCAAAGAAAGGTAAGGGTAAGGACTCTGGTAACCCATCTTCTTCTGATGATAAAAAGAGAAAGAAGAAGATCAAGTGCTTCTATTGCAACAAGGCAAGGCACGAGCAGAATGAGTGCCGAAAGAAGATTGCAGATGAGAAGAATGGAGTAAAGAAAGAGTCCAGCAATAGCGCGTAGGCAGTACCAATGGAGCTTTTCGTCGCAATTGAGGAGATTTGCACGGAGGCAGTTCATGTACTTGCGGATGAACCATGGATCATTGACAGTGGTGCATTGTGCCACATGACTAGTCGGAAGGATTGGTATACCTCTCTACAGCCGGAAGGGAATGACATCCTGGTAGCAGTCGACATTGATGCAAAATGTCCAACAAAAGGAAAAGGTATGATTGCTCTCAAGTCAGATGGAGTTGTAAAACTATTGTCCGATGTTCTTTATGTGCCAGATATCAAGAGGAACTTATTGTCCGTTTTCACGATCACGGATCGGGACCTCAAAGTTCAATTTGATAAGAATGGTGCACAGATCCTGGATCTTCAAGGGAAGGTCGTTGGTAAAGGTACACGGCATAATAACATTTACGAACTCTCAGCTTTCAGTGCTCGAGCGGATGTGAAGAACACTAAGCTATGGCATGAGAGGTTTGGTCATCTACACGTTAGTTCTTTAAAGGAGATGCATAAAAGTGGAATGATTGCAGACCTACCAGAAATTTAAGATCTGCCCAAAGCTTGCATGATGGGCAAGCAGCATCAGCAGCCCTTTCCTAAAGAGGCCAGCAGGGCAAAGGCTCCTCTAGAGCTCATTCACACAGACCTCTAGGAAAAGATGGAGACGGAAGCTTTGGGTGGTTCCTACTACTTCATGACGTTGATCGATGACTACAGTAGAAGGATATGGATATACTTCCTGAAGACTAAAGATGAGGCTTTTAGTAGGTTCAAGGAATGGCATGTAATGGTCGAGAAAGAAACGGGGAGGAAGGTGAAGAAGTTGAGATTAGACAGAGGTGGAGAGTTCACATCAACTGAATTCGAAACTTATTTCAAAAGTCACGTAATTAGGAGGCAGAAACCCCCGCCACATACATCATAGCAAAATGGAGTAGCAGAATGCAAGATGCACGTCATCTGTGAAATGGGCCGGAGTATGATGAAAGGGAAAGATTTGCCAAAGACTTTATGGGCTGAAGCATGTAACACGGCAGTTTACATCCTGAATTGTAGCTACACGAAGGTTGTGAATGGGATGACTCCAGTGCAAGCCTTTTCTGGTAAGAAACCTTCAACTACACATTTCACAGTTTTTGGATGTGATTGTTTTGTGCATGTCCCTGATGCTACCAGGATCAAATGGGAACCGAAGAGCCGGAAGTGTATTTTCTTGGGCTATAGTGAAGAGGCGAAGGGTTACCGTCTCTATAACCCTGTTATCAAGAAGGTAATTATAAGTCCCGTGTGGTCTTCTCAGAACAACCGCATCAATTGGAGAAGGATGCTTCCTTCCCAAACAACCAGGACCAAAATATCCATCCAGTACCGCCACCAATAGCAGACCGAACTCCCCCAACGGTGCTTGGGAGGATTCAAGACAAAGAAGATGAAGAAGAGCCTGCAGAACCACAACGGCAATGGCCATTCCCAAAGTGGGTAAAGTAGCTTTTGGACAGTAGAGAACCTCCAGCCATTGAGGAGGAACCATCCGAACACCGCTGGTCCAAGAGATTAGAGGAGCAAAGAAGGGCGCAGGAACACTTGGTCAACTATGCTTTGATGACAGAAGTGATTCGTGCTGATGAGCCCAAGTGTCTTGAAGAGGCACATGGCAATGATAGGTGGATGGAGGCTATGCAGTCAGAGTATGGCTCCATAATGAAGAACAACACTTGGGACCTTGTGGATCGACCACCAAAATGCAAGGTAATCAGAACCAAGTGGGTGTACAAGACCAAGTACAAGTCCGATGGCACGTTGGATAAGTACAAGGCTCGGCTCATGGCAAAAGGATTTGCACAAGTACATGGTTTTGATTATCAAGATACTTTTGCTCCCACAACTCGACTAACCACAATTTGCAGTGTTTTGGCTTTAGCTGCCCAGGGAAGTTGGCCCGTGTTTCAGATGGATGTGAAATATGCCTTTCTGAATGGAGATTTCAAGAAGGAGGTATACGTAGAACAACAACCAGGTTTTGAGATCCCCAGTTCAGAAGGTAAAGTCTGCAAACTGAAGAAGGCACTTTACGGGCTGAAACAGGCCCCACGAGCATGGTACTAGTGAATTGATGCCTACTTCTTGCAAAATGGGTTCAGGAGGAGCCCATCTGATGTAAATTTGTATATCTCCAGAGAAGGAGGTAGGTGTATGATCGTGGTCCTTTATGTGGACGACCTTGTCATAACAGGGAACCATGAAGAGAAGATCTTGCAGACGAAGCATTTGCTAGAAAGAGAGTTTGAAATGACAGACCTCGGATTGATGCATTTCTGTTGGGGATTGAAGTTTGGCAGGAGCCGAAACAGATCTTCATTTCACATCGGAAGTATCGATCGGAAGTATGTTGGAGAGATACTGAAGGCATTTGGCATGGCTGAGTGCAAGACAGTTGGTACCCCTATGGAGGTTGATGCGAAGCTCTCAAAGGAGGATTCATCACCACTGGTGGATGAAGCGAAGTACAGAAGGCTTGTGGGTAGCTTGATTTACCTGTGCAACACACGGCCGAACATCAGTTTTGCGACTGGTATACTAAGCAGGTTTTCCAATAAGCCCCGGGAGAACCATTGGAGGGCAGGGATGCAGGTGCTAAAATACATCAAAGGCACACTTGATTATGGCATCACCTATACCAAGGGCAACATCTTGACCGGATTTTGTGACTCGAATTGGGCAAGAGACGTGGACAGCAGGAGATCAGTGACAGGGTACTGTTTCTCACTTGGATCTGGAGTTGTGTCGTGGGTCAGCAAGAAGCAACCCATAGTTGCACTTTCTTCTACCAAGGCCGAGTACAAATCTGCATGCTTTGCTTCTTGCGAGGCAGTGTGGTTGAGGAGGATTTTGGGGGACATGTGTGCAGTGCAAAACAAGCCTACGCAGTTATCATGTAACAATCAAAGTTGCATGGCAATTGCAAAGAACCCGGTGTTCCACGCTCGCACAAAACACATTGAGATTCAATATCACTTTGTACACGAGCTCATCATGGATGGAGAGGTCGACTTGGTATACTGTCTAACTACAGAGAATGTTGCGGACATCTTCATGAAGGCTCTTGGAAGAGACTTGCTGGAGAGGCATCCTCATCGACTTGGCATTGGGCCGAAAAAGTAAGTTCACTTGCGGGTGGACATTGAGGGGGGGTTTTAGATATCAATGCTCCACCCTCGTGTAAGTACGCGGGAACCAGCTAACTCTACTTATAAGCCCTCCATATGAGGAGAAAGCATTTGAGTAGCTCGATTATCCGATAGGTCTTGGTTTGGACACTAGATGGGGGCCATGTGTGGCCTGATGGCTGGACGGCTTCGGATAGAGTTGGCACACCGCCAACTAGGCTACATGTAAGTGTGGGAAGGCATCCCTTGACTGACCGCACTGAGGGTAGATGGAGCATTTCTCGAGGCAGCCCACTCTCGAGTTGCGGGGCTCGTTCGGAGCCTTAGATAATCCCGGATGGCTCTGAACGGCATCCGCAGGTTAGTTGCTCTATTTTGCGCACCGGCTCTATCATATGGTCGGTGGCCTATTTCGGGACCGACCCCCAGTCGACCGTTTTGGGTGGACTGGGTCAGTCACCCGATTGAGCCTAACCGACTACGACTGGTGGCTATATAAGAGCAAGCCCGTGATGCCCATTTCATCACTGGCTACAGCAACCCTAATTCCTTAGCATCCAGCCTTCGTCTTCTACTGTTTCCAGCAGCCATTGAAGCTTCTTGCACAGGAGCACACGGTTGGGATGCATCGCCATCTATTGTATCAGTTCTACAGTAATCAAAATTTTGATTCTCCATACTATCTTGTTTTCTCTTTTGCGTACAAGATCCTGTTATTTGTTGAGCACAGACGTTGTATTATTTTCTTACAGAATGAACTTCCTATTCTTCAAGTGAATGAAGCTGTCTATTTCTTACTTTTCTTTAAAAGTGTCAAGTTAATGAACTTGTCTATTTGTTCATGTTCTTCAATAAGGCTAACTTGAATTATGCAAAAGATAGGAAGAATATGTTTGAATTCTAGTGTGCATGGTTCTTTTATAAGTCGATAATCTTGTAGAGTGATAGATGTGTATATGGTTGATAGGAGATCTTCATACTCATGTGACTTTGACTCAATACATCAATTCACTTGGTGTTGAAGAGTTGAGCTAGGTGAATGAGTGAGATTAAGTATCTTGACCATTTCTAAGGGTCCTCATCTATGTTTTTATCCTTCTAGTTGTTCAATTTGATTGAATCCTAAAGCCTAGCTTGAGATGAAAACATTTCCAACACTTGATGCATTTGCCAGAAGTGTGAAATTCCCTAGTTTGGCAATCATGTTGATGACTAATAGACTCACAATCCTTTCATCTTCGAAAGAACTAATAATTTCTATAGTAGGCACTATGTGCTTTCACTCACGCTTTATCCCTAATAAAAGCCAATACTTGAAACCTGTAATGATTCACACATGCTTTATCCCCAATAAAAGCCAATACTTAACAGTTATAAATCACATACTCTCTACACAATGATTCACCTAGACTTACCGATCCCAATTGGCTATCAAGGCTCTGATGAAAGGAATCATGGGCCAAAGAAGAGGGGATTAGTGACGACGATGTAGACTTAGCACCAAGGGAAATATTTAGTCACAAATCAGGGTACACATTTCATGAATGAACTAATTGAGGGAATGATTTAGAGACTCTCCATTTTGCATTGACCAGTTACATTGTATATTTTGAAAGCGAATGGCCATGTGGGGAGCACCAACAAAGCTCTGGGTGTCGTTCTCAAGAAAATAGTGAATGTTGGACAATGGCATTGGGACCAAAAATTGCCACAGCTAGTACGGGCATACAAAATGATATACAAAGTACACACATACTTCCTTGTGTAACCATACAAAGTGTATTTTGTGCATTGAAACATAGATTCCAATGCTACAAATATTGTTGGAACGTCACGTAGGGGAACTTGAGGCCATCGACCAATGACTTTTGTAGATTTTTTCATTAGAAGCATAGGGAGAGGTCCTACTCATATTCTCTCTCCAAGGAGAAGCACCAATAGCGTTATCACAATAAGACAACCTAGGACTTTGAATTCAAAAAGAATTAGTTAGTCCTCTTTCTTGATTCAAGGCATGAACTATGTCTAGGTAAGTTTAAATGTTTATGGCAACAAGGACAAGTAAAAATTATCATTGTAGGGAAAAATAATATCATCCAGCTAGTTGAACTTACCAGAAAATGGTTTTCTACTCAGAAAAACTATAATAATATTAAGCCTTATTGTGCTAGAGCAGGACAAGAACATGCGCCATAAAAGTATATGAATCAATCGCTTTCTATGTCTCTTGTGTATTTGATATCAGCTAATGTGAAATAATTATGTGCTCGTGACTCTGGAATTTTATTTTGTGTGCGTGAAAGATAAGTGCTAGAAGATTTGAATGTTTGATGAAATTTCATCGGTATTTGTCACAATATGAGGCAATATCAGCATTCAATGGAGCATCTAAGGGGTCAAAGAATGAAGACTTGTCAAGGATAGTGCAAAAATAGACATAGGATATATTATAGTGGGAGCCATAATGGGATATGGATATACCAACAATATGAGCAAATGGAGAGCCCTGATCACAAGACTAACGTTAGCATTTAGAATTGGAATCACTCATCTATGCAGATTCAATGTTAATAATTCTACAACTTAGAGGAGAACATCAAGTGCTTAATTGATATTTGAGATTTCTATGGTCCTCTAGCCCAAGGGATATGGCCCTTTTGCTTATGATTTCAAAAGTTCACCTTGGAATAGTATTCAACATATTTGGAAGACCAGCTTATCTTTGGCCTAAAGCATGTTAGAGACATTCTCCTACATTTGGATGAGACAAATGCCAATCTCTACTTCAAAATCCAAGATACTATCAGAGTAGTGAAAGAGTTGTTTGAGGTTTTAACCCCTAGTCAGTTTTCATGGACCAAACCAGTCACGGCCATCAAATTTGATAGGGGTTAGGGTAATCGAGGTCCTCCAAACTAAGGCCATGTGATTTTGGACCATGATTAACTTAGCCAAATATTTGGATACAACATCTGTAATTAAGAGGAGCACTCAAGATGCACATATCAACCTAGAACATTTTTGAGTCACAATTCTCTATCACTCATAGTAGGTAGAATGTTGAAGACCCAATCTCCAACTACGTGGCCAATAACCTAGGGTCAGCATAGGTTAGGATAAGTCAGTCCCATGGCACAAGGCAATTACTAAGTATGTAGTGGATACCACTTTCTGTAACTGATAAGTAGTGGGCTAATGCAATAGTATGACATTTTGTAACAGGGGCTGTTACTAAAAGATATAACTAACTGCAGACTTATAATAGTTGGAATGGATCTTGATAATCATAAAAGTCTTGTAACAACCCATTTTGAGGTTGACTTGTTGTTTATCTCTGCTGAAGCATAATACAATATATCCATTTTGCAAATTCACGAGTTCTCTATTGTTCTTTCATTATTTAGTTTAGTCTACATGCAATCCAACTCCTGTCAGTCTCTTGTCCAACTCCTTACACCTGTTGCATTTGAGTTGACGTGTGTTCTGTGTTTTCATTTGTTGAATGCACTTTGAACACATTTGCGATCCTCATAGCATTCATTCCTAGAGTCTCTGGTTCACGCTGCTTCACGCTGATAACAATAGCAGAGATAGCAAAGCAACAACTCCACAAAAGCAAGTCGAAGCAGAAACAATTGTACTAGATAATCTTCATCTGCAAGTACGCCACTCAAAAAAAAAAACACAGCCCAACCAAATACGGTAGCGAGGCTGGAGCGGTGATCATAGTTCACATACCAAATCTATGTAGTTAACACTACTATAAAATTTGCATACAATTCACTCACATCAAATAGCCAAGTGCAAACAACCACTGAGGCAATCAAGCTAGGCTACATCAATACAGAATTCCTCAGACAACAACAGTCGGATTACCGGTAGAAAGAAGACCAACAACAGACGACAACAAAAATCAAGACAACAACAATCGGATTACCGGCGAAAAAATGATGGGCGACATGCGACATCAAACACAATGACAAGCAACTACAACAAATACAATCCAACATCAACATGGAGTCGTAATAGGTGGAGAAGCATTCGACACTTCAAACTCAAGAACAATCAATCGCGAGTGAATCCCATGAGTAAAACTTTCTCCATTTATTTCATGGAAAGCACAGTCCATGTCAAATAGGCCTGAGGAAGATATCTCTCCACGTCACATTGGTATTGCATACTTCACACGAAAAATAAGTCGGAGACTACATCACAAATGAAAGATCCAAACGACATTCTACACGACTCTGATTATATTCCAAGTGGCACAAGTTCCTCAAATAATTCACTACATACCAGGGAACTGCATGAAACACAAGCCGAATTACAAAAACCGATGCTGCCCAGTCCTACACAAGAATTCCTATAAAGAGCACTTGCAGCAAATATTGCAACTAATGTATTTGTGACTATAAGACAGAGGCTGAATTTTAATCCCCTCCCACCACCTCCCAAAAAGAAGACCTCCCAAGTGCAAGCTAGTGCACCAATACAACCAAAGATGTAGAACCCACTAGTCAAAGCAGCCAAATTTACTGGCAAAGATAAAGAAGACCCTGACAATCATGTTGGACAGTTTGAGACAAGATGTACAGCTAGTGGATTTGGACAATTTCTAGATGCTACCAAGAAAGAAAATTTTGCAACAACCTTCAATGGTAAAGCAATGAACTAGTTTATGTAGTATGGTGTTGCTCATTTTGCTAACTATGACACATTAAAAATAGCATTCTTGAGTCGTTTTAGGAAAGAGAAAACTCCAGAGGATATCCTCAAGAAACTGAGAACTATGAAACAAAAAGATCTTATGGTTGAAGATTATTCTCAGATGTTTGAAACCTCAACAAAAGACTAACAGCAAACCAACAACCCACCCAAGAGCAATTGGGGAATTACTTTTAGAAAGGATTAAACAAAGAACTATGAACTACAATAGCTTGAAGGGCAAATGACTTTAATAATCTAGTAGCAACAGCCCAACGGGCAAAGAGGAGACTTGGTACAATATCAAAGTCCAAGAAGACAAAGAAGAAAAAGCATTCAGATTCACAATCAATTTTAGATACGGACACTGATAGTGAAGCAGAAGAAGACACTGATGAAGAAGAAACTACCTCATCAGAAGAAGATGAGGATGATGAAGAATATTCCAAGAAGAAAAAGAAAGAGAAGAAGCAGAAAAAAAAGAAAAATCCACAGCAAAAAAGATAGCAGATAAGAGGCAGATAAAATCTCCAAGCTGGAGAAAATGATCAAGGAGCAGCTTCAAAGCTTGAAGCCATCACCTCAAGCACCACAGCCCCAAAAGATTCCATGTGAATTTTGCAAGAAAGATAACCATGACAAAGAGAGATGTTGGTACAACCCAAACTATAGATAGAGGGTACCACCTTATGTACAACAACAACACAATCAAGAGCCAGCTGTACCTACCAACAATCAAGTAGTAGTAGCAAGGCTAGCCCAACAAAGATATCTAAATGCAGCCCCTAGAAGGAAAATTCAGCAACAATGGGGAAATCAACAACAACAACAACAAGGACAAACCTAGGCATGCACTTATTGTGGCATCGACGGCCATAGGCAAGGCCCACAATGTGAACTTTGGTGTAAACACCATGGGGAAAGAGGTATGCAAATCATCCATTATGATGGGAGAAACAATCAAAATCGTCAACAACAACAACCTCTAGGAGTGAATATGGTATATATGGCTCCTCATAATCTGGAAAATAGTCAAAATACTATTCATGCATTAGCAATTACAAGGTCAAAAAACACAAAGCCTCTACAAGGATTGGGAGAAACACAAAGAGACAATGCCAAGGCAATGAATTGGCCTAATCAAAATGAGACAAGAAACAATGCATTGCAACAAGTACTTGCCAACAATGCTTCCCAAGATGTCAGGAAAGAGCATCACATTAGCAAAGGCAAAGGTATCAGTCAATATAAACAGATCCGACAATAGTATGTATGCACAACAAACCAAAGATGACAACTAGGCTAAAGCTTCTCAAAGTAGTCAAAAGCCATCAGAATAGATTGCAATAGATAGAAAATACACAAAAAAATCTTCCTCAGAACAAGACACATCTGCAAAACAGCATATGCATTTTGTAGTCGAAATAGGGTCAGAAACACCAAAAAGGCAAAACACAGATATAACAACAGAACTGCAAGATGTGCTACATTCCCCAACAATGGAAAAAATTCAGATGCCTGTGACAACAGACAATAAGTAGAAAGAAGACATCAATACAAAACAAGAAGACCATACACTCTTTTACCAAAAGCTTATGGAGTCCCAAGTTCAAATCACTCTTGACCAGTTATTGAACTTGCCTCCAGCCTTCAAACATCAGATTTGCAAGGGATTGCTAGCACAAGAGTCAAATACATGTAAAGATTATAAAGCAAGTGATGATGAAAAAGAGACTCCAGACATCTATACATCTACAACTGAAGACATTGTGGACTATCAAGTGCCACTCATTGATGTCATATACAAAAGGTTGAAAATTCCAAGAGTTTTAGTTGATGGAGGTTTAGGTGTGAATATCCTATCAGAGGATATATTTAAAAAATTTTGCTCTTATGAGCTAGTTCCAGCACCATTCTAAGTGAGGATGGCTGACCAAAGAAGAATCCAATCTCTTGGAATCTTGAGAGGACAAGAAATTACAATCATGGGTATGGCATTCACAGTTACATTTGTGGTACTCTGAATGGAGGAAAAAGATTATGCTTACAACATGCTCTTGGGTAGGCTAAGAGCTGCAAAGTCAAGCAAGATTGGGGCTCAGAGAGAATCACTATCAAAAAGGGAAAAAAGAAAATCAAAGTTAACTTATTTTCTACAAAAAGTTTTCCTAGAAAAACACAGCCACTAGAAGCAAAGGGCATCACTATGATTTTTGATATTGATGAAAATGAGGAAGAAATTTTTCTCAAAAGGAACCCCACTATCTTCCTATTTTTGAAATTGATGTTGTGAAGATTATTTATCAATATGTTGACTCGGACGAACAAAAATAGCAGTCCGACACACTTTCAGTTGGTTGCTATAGGATAGAACAGAATCAGAACACAGTTAGAAAAGCTTCTGACAGCAGAATCTACAAAAAAGGACATCAATGCAGACAACAGTGATGCAAAAAGATCTCTTGCTTCTACATCACCAGAATAAGCAATTCAAGAAGCAAAAATTCAGTTTGAAGAGCAAATGCAAAGGAGTGCCAAGGTAAGACAAAATGACTCGGAAGAAATGAACTTGGGAGACAATGATAACTCACAAGCAGTCATGATAAGTACAAATCTCCCCCCACCATTCAAAGTAGCTCTCAAAAAGTTATTAGAACAGTATAAGTACATTTTTGCATGGCATTACACTGATATAAAGGGGGTAGATCCATCATTCTGTCAACATAGAACAAATCTGAAGGCTGATGCAGTACCAATCATTCAAGGGAGATATAGAATGAATCCAAATCATGCCAAGTTGGTGAAGGAGGAAATTGACAAGTTGCTTAGGGTTGGTTTCATGTATCCCCTAACACATGTGACATGGTTATCTCCAATTGTTATTGTTCCAAAGAAAAATGGGAAACTGAGAATATGTGTTGATTACAGAAAGTTGAATGCAATAACCATCACTGATCCATTCCCTCTTCCATTTTGTGATTCATTGCTTGATGCTGTGGCTGGACATGAGATTTATAGTTTTTTAGATGGTCTCAGTGGGTATAACTAGATTAGAATGGCTCCAGAAGACAGAGATAAAACTGCATTTGTAACAGAATGGGTTGTATTTGCATCCAATGTCATGACCTTTGGATTGAAAAATGCACCACCCACTTTCCAAAAATATATACAAGAGGTATTTGCAGAGTACCTGACCTCATTCATGAAGGTATTTCTGGATGACTTCTCAATATTTGGAAAAAGGATAGATCATTTGCATCACTTGTCATTATGCTTTGCTAAATGTAGATTTGCTAGTCTGAGCTTAAATTGAGCTTAAACCCATCAAAATGTGCTTTTGCTATTAGTAGAGGTATTCTACTAGGACATATTATCTCACAAGAAGGCATGGAGATTGACCCTAACAAGGTCTCAGCAATCCACAATGCCAAAGCTCCAAAAAATGTCAAGCAACTACAGAGATTCATTGGCCAAATAAAATGGTACTGCATATTTCTGAGATACCTTGCTGATATTTGTTATCCTCTCACTAAACTCACAAGGGATACTGAACCATTCATTTGGGACACTCCTCAAGAACAAGCTTCAACACTCTCAAGAAGATACTAGTGGTTGCTCCTGTATTACAACCTCTTGATTGGTCTCTTCCTTTTGAAGTCTTTGTGGATGCATCAAATTCAGCAGTGGGAGCAGTCCTCATGCAACAACAATCACCTAAGTGGTTCAGACCTATATATTATGCAAGCAGAATCCTGAAAAAGCATGAAAAGAACTATGCAACAACATAGAGAGAAGCACTTGGTATGGTGTATGCTTTGAGTAAATTTAGACATTATCTTTTGGCTAACAAAGTACATTTTCATGTTGACCACCAGGCTTTAATTTACTTGGTCAACAAATAGCATCTAACAGGAAGATTAGCAAGATGGATGCTATTGTTGCAAGAGTTTGACTACACAATTGTCCATAGACCAGGGAAACAACATGCAATTGCAGATTATCTGAGTAGGCTGCAGTCAGGAGAGCCTCCGACAGGTATACCAGATGAACTTCCTGATGCACATTTGTTCATGGTAAGAATTGATGAGCAACCAAACTGGTATGACAAAATGTTATTTTTTCTCAATGATGGACTAATCCCAGAAACAATGAATCAAGATCAAAGAAAGAAGTTAGTGTTACAAAGCAAACCTTTTCTTATCATTTGCTGGAGTGTTGTACAGAAGGGGCATTGATCAGGTCATCAGGAGATGTGTCCAGGACCATGAGCAAAAAGCCGTATTAATAGAAGCACATGGAGGTACAGCACAGGAGGTCACTTCTCAAGAGATATTACAGGCAAGAAAATCTTGCAGGCTAGATTATGCTGGCCCACAGTGTTAAAGGATGCCCACAATTATGCAAAATCATGCCTACCTTGCCAAAGAGATGATAGACCAATGGATAGTGACAGGATGCCGCACCAACCCATCCTTCCATTGGGTCCATTTCAAAACTGGGGATTGGACTTTATTGGACCAATCAAGCCTCCAGCAAAATATTCAGGTAGCCAATATATACTTGGTGCTACTGATTATTGCACAAAATGGGTAGAGGCTATTGCACTCAAAACATGTAAAGCTAGAACAATTGCACACTTTCTCTACCATAATATTGTTACCAGATTTGGTGTTTTGATTGAGATTGTATCTGATAGAGGGACCCATTTCATAAACAAAACAATCAAAAAGATGACAAAAATGTACATGATGTTGCACAAAAAATCTACAGCATATTACCCACAAGCCAATGGTTTGGCTGAGAGTACAAACAAGTTAATGAAAAAGGTTTACAGAAGAACCATTATTGATCATCCAAAGGATTGGGATCAGCATTTAGACTCAGTACTTTGGGCACTAAGGATAGCTCACAAGGTAGCCACAGGATTGACACCTTTCAGGCAATAGTATGGATGTGAGGCAATAGTACCCATGGAATTTATTGCAGGAAGTCTCAGAGTAGCAATTGACAAAAAACTTTTCCCAGAAGACTCCATCAATGCAAGATTGGAGCAGCTTTTACAATTGGATGAGGATAGATTGACAAGCTCTCACACAGGTAACATTATTCAAAGAAGAAGAGCAACATGGATAAATAGAAACATAAAGTTTAAGCTTTTCAAAAAGGGATATTTAGTGTTGATGTTCAACACCAAGCTAGGAAAAATGCCAAGGAAATTCAAACTCAGATATGATCGTCGACATTCAGGGTAATTGAGGCATATGAACAAGGGACATTTCTTCTCTTAGATATCCATGGTAGTACATTTGACAAACCAGTAAATGGCTTCAGATTGAAACCATACATTGCAGATCATACAATAGAGGCAAAACTAAATACAATTTCTCTCCATGATTTTGTATATACAACATAATATTTTCACTCTATTTTAACATTTCAAGTTACCAAAGTACAAACTATATGTATATCATATATACAAGGACCTACAAAAGAAAGTCAAGGACCTACAGAAGAAAGTCACAAGGATTCAAGAGGTTACAACTATTCAGTCTTCAAAAAATCAAAGAAGAACTATATGTAGTGAGACGAATGAAGAAAATAATGCAATATCAAAAATATTTTACAAATCGACTGATGGGAGAAATCAAGAGCAGCAACTAAAGAGCACTATGCGAAGCAACAGTAGACATCTCTCTGCCACCCTAACAAAACAACTTCACATCAAGCGACAGCCCCGCCCAACAAGACACTCAAACCAACTACAAAGCAGCAAACTATCTAATCATGTAATTTTATTTTATCTTGGCAAACAAGGGGTCAATTATAATGTCATCACAGGAGAGCTGGAGCATACAAAAAAGCCATATGTGATCAAAGCAGCAGTCTGACTAGAATCTCGACAGGAATCTGACTCCTTGGACAATGCAGTTCGACTGGCATCCAACCCACCTCCAACTTGGACAGGCACAGTCTGCCGACAACACAATTGGCCCAGTCAAATATATCCGACTCGCGTCCGCCAGTGCTCTGCCACAATCTGTCTCGGCCAAAGTCCGATTGATGCTAAGGCAACGTGTCACTTTCAATTGACACATATGAGGTCCGACTGCCCCTCTTCTGACTAAAGGCGTGCACACCGCAAAGCATTTGACTTTGCCTCAACTCCAATGAGTCAACCATCTACATCCTCAACTATAGCCTGCTGACTATCCATGACTAAGGGAATTTTGTCCCATCCGACGCACAATTCGCGAGATTCATTGTACTCTTGCCTCAAAATGCAAGCATATGATCTCACCACCCACACTATGTGGATAATTCCCCACTTTCATGCAAAGCTCTAGTCTCGGCATAGCCAATCATGGAAATTACACATGACACTGACGCAATCCTCACAAGGACTCTCATAATCCAATAATGGGAGCTTGATGCAACTCTCCCTCAATCACCAACTCTGACTGCTAGTCGACAATAAGCAAACTCAACAAAGGTCAACCAGAAAACACCAGTCCCAGCAAGCTCCACACCACACAAACTGGTACATATGGCACCAAAACGTAAGTCCCGACCCACAACCCAGATCTCTTCTCAGCCTCGATAGGCATCTCTATACCTCCTCATCTCTACTGCCCTCCTCGACTCGGACATGGCTCCCAGGAAGAAGTCGATGACCCTCGCACAAAAGAGCCCATGCTGGAGCCCTGCTATAGAGAAAGCCATCATGGCAGAAGCAAATGAAGAGACAAAGAGCAATTGTGAGATGCCACAACCAACACTCAAGAAGAAGATAATTACAGCTACCTTCCCTAGATTCAAAGTATCTCTAGAGGTGCAGAAGGACCAAAAGTGGCTGAAAAAGATCGGCTTGCTACACTATGCAACACTACCCTGGGCAGCTTGGAAATCCTCACCCGATGCTCTCAAAGACAGTATGAGTCTTTCCAAAAAATGGGAGGTAAGTTGACAGATACATTGACGGTTACCCCGGAAGTCCTTGTTGAAGTTTTTCAATTATCGTTGATAAGGGAGGTAACATATCAAAAGGATATTGATCAAGAGATACAGCAAGAGTTCTCGGTCTGCCAGAGACGGCCAAAAAGTATTTTGTTGTCAGTAATGTGCAAGACAATGGGAGAAGGCAACAGTTAATCTGGTATTTGGAGAGAATGCAATTGTTGGTCAAAACCAATACAATGAGCCGTGACTCATATGCCTTGCTCGGAGTAGCTGAAAAGGGGACCAGAATCACTTGGGCTCATATCCTGCATTCAAGGGTCATGAGGGAAATTGTCAAAAAGGACTTAACGTCAACAAATGCACACTCGAAGATTTCGCCAATCATCATTGCTCTATTCGAATTTGCAACACAAAGTTCTACTAAGAAACCTCATGTGCTTATCCAATATAGGGAGCAAAGGACAAAAATGTGGCAAGCCAAGATACAAAGCAAGAGAGTAGGCATAGCCCAAATCCGGTAAAAGATGCCTTGGTACAAGATTTGGAGGCCGTCAACTATTCACATAAAGAGAGCATGCAAGCGGTGTATGGAACATCACTAGCAGAATGGTTATGGGATACTCCCATTGCCAAAGAAGCAGAGCTCCCAAGAAAATTAGGGAAGCCAGCAACAAGGAAGATTAAGCTAAATCCAAGAGCAAACATAGTAGCGAAGCATACATGGGTGCAGCCAGAAGATGACCTCCCAAGAATCCTACTCAATACTCCTCCATAGCCCAGTAGGTGGTTTCTCACCACTATGGAAACTTACTGTTCTTTCGTATACCCCAATATCGATACACTAGCAAAGAGGACACATGAGGAGGTGTCAACAATGGAGGTAGACCATGCCTTAATCACAATGAAAGACTACTGTGATCAGCAAAGAAAAAAGAACCGAGAATCGCAAAAGCAAGTACAGGAGTTACAAAAAGAAAAAGAGGCAACAAAGAGTTTCCTTCTCAAACAGACAGAACTTGAGAAAGAGCTGGCTAAGGCACATGCATAGGTTGCAAAGATGGCTAAAGAATACCACAGCTCCAAGGAACAACAAAACAAATACATAGAAAAATTGACAGGTCAAGTCAAAGTACAACAAGAATGCATGCCTACTATCAAAGCATGGCTGCAAGAAATGAAAAATGAGTTTTTTGTTCAACTTGACAAAATGGGAGCTGATCAAAGAGAATTACAGATTGAGAATACACTCCTAAAAGATCGTATCTGTGCACTTGAAAATGTTGAAGTACAACTCAAGGAATTGGCAGTAGAAGTAGATGGTGTGCTTATAACAACAGCAGTAGATATTACTAAAATGAAGAATCATCTCAGCAAAACTTCACAGGAAGCATGGGCCAATCTTAAAAGTAGGCTTTTTGCAATTGCTACATGCCCATATCAAGCATTTACTTCAGCTACTTATGGATATGAGGCTATGGCACATGAGCTAAAGGATCTCAGGGCAAGAGTGGTGGGAACTAAAAGACAACTACCATTTGAGTAGAATTTTTCCATACTAGGAGAAGAACCTATTAACACCTCAAAACTCCTACAATGCATACAGAAGAGGCTAATCAATATGCCCAGGTAGAAACAAGATGCCTACATTATTTGCAAATGCTGATGCTATGAGTAGCCCAACTCAATCCTAGTGTGCTAGTCCACCTAAGACTATAGAAGCACCAGAATATATAGCAGATGCAAAGCAGCATGACATAGAGGAATACTAGCCCACATATAACCACGTTGTCAGTCAAAGTACAGAAATTGACTTGGCAGTGACACACAGTTTCAAGCTTGATCTGAAGGATTATTTCCAGTAAAGGGTTCGAGTCTCCAAATTTTTGAGAAAAAGTCTCTCCACCTGAAGTGCCAAGTGTTGAAGACTCAATCTCCACCTACGTGGCCAATAACCCATGGTCAGCATAGGTTAGGATAAGTCAGTCCCATGGCACAAGGCAATTACTAAGAGTATGTAGTGGATACCACTTTTTGTAACTAATAAGTAGTGGGCTAATGCAATAGTATGATGTTTTGTAACAAGGGCTATTACTAAAAGATATAATTGACTGCATACTTATAAAAGTCAGAATGGATCTGGACAGCTATAAAAGTCCTATAACAACCCATTTTGAGGTTGAGTTGTTGTTTATCTCTGCTGAAGCATAATACAATATATCCATTTTGCAGATTCATGAGTTATTTACTGTTCTTTCATTGTTTAGTTCAATCTACATGCAACTCCTGTCAGTCTCTTGTCCAACTCCTTGCACCTATTGCATTTGAGTTTATGTGTGTTCTATGTTTTCATTTTTTGAATGCACTCTGAACATAGAACACTCATCAAGAGAAATTGTGAGCAAGAATTTTCAACAAACATTAGCACTTCTACAATGAGCATCTCTCATGAGACTTGTCTATAGAATGCATTTGTTCGTACTAACTGTGAATCTAGGTATGAAGGCGATCAAGATGCACGGTTGAATGGTGGATGCAATTGTGGAAAAGGTGAACATGCAAAAGTTTTTAGCAAAGAGAGGCCATTTGGGACTCAAAGCTAGGGATGACTTTGACTTGTTAGGAATTGCCAAATGTTTTTAAAACTTTTTTTTCCCCAAAAAAGAGGGTTTGTATTAATATGTCAAATGAGTATATACATGTCTATTATAATAGCTATTAGCAGGAGAACCTTCTCAGAGGGGGAAGTCTACTACCATACAAAAATCCTCTGGTCATCAAAAAACGGTAATATATGACTGGGAATAGTAGGAATAGGTGAAGAAGGAAAAACAGTGGCACGAGCAAGAGCTGGACCACCTAGAGGTTTATCAACAACATCAAGACCCAAAAAAGAAGGGGCAACACCAGAATGAGTAAGATAGTCCAAATCACCCCAGCTTTTATCAACAAAAGCAGGTTCAACAGGAACATTAGTATGAACAATAGGAACAAGATCTTTGCTTTAGAGCGGTTCATCTTTAACTGCAGGAGCAAGGACATAAAGGGATAGAGGAGAAGTAGAAGGATTGTGCAGCTGCTCCATGAATTCTTTTGCAAATAGTCATTCCCAGCAGACTTTATAAGATACACTGGATGGGTCAGCTCATGAAACAAGCCTCCTGAAGGGACGACAAAGGGGGGAGTGACCAATTGAGTAACCATAGGTGCCAAGGGAGGGTGGATGATAGCTAGGCCCATAGAGGAAACAAGTACTGAAGAGGGGGGGGAGGCAGATCCGGAGTGACAGAGGGGGCTAAGGTGTGGTTGCTTCTAAATAGTTCTTCTTTTTTTGCTTCCACAAGTTCTACCAATGCCATAACTTGATCCGGCAGTGTGGTTTCTTCATTTGCAAATCTTTGCCCTGGCTTTTATCCAGAGAGATTAGGATTGGTTTATGGTCAGAGAAGGGAAGAGAAACAAGGGCTTCGCTCTTGTAGCATAAAACTGAATCTACAATGTCTGTTGAGCAGCAAGCCCTATCTATCCTTGCTTTCCTGTGGAAAAGGCTAGATTTGTTGTTAGTCCAGGTGAAAGACGTGTCTGTAGAGATATCAATAAGCATAGCAAAGTCTTTCAAAGCATTCTAGGAAGACAATTCCCTACCCCTTAAGGTGTTTCCTATTCCATTCCACCTGTCTTGTGGGATTCTACCATGTTGAAGTCACCTAGAAGAATAGTATTGTTTTGAAGGACTTGCCATCCCAAAGAAGAGCCCTTTCCCTTGCCGACTTAGGGGCGTAGATAGAAAAAAATTGACAATTTAGATGAGGATAACAAAAGTCAAGTCCTATCCCAAAAGTCTCAAAAATGGGTAGTGGTCGCGTGATTGCCTGAGTGAGGTGATCTGCTATTTCCAGAACTACACCACCTCTCCCTTCTTTGTGGTTGGTGCAAAACCACTATATTTCGTCATCTATCTGATTGAGCTGCCAGCGTAGCTTAGCCCCTGACACTTTAAGCTCCTGTAAGGATACAAAATCAAGTCTAAGGCTTAATGAACCTAACCACCTTCTAAAAATAGCAAGTTTGAGGTCATTTGTTAATCCCTGGATGTTGATACTCAAGAAGGAAAAGTTATCTTGCATCATTGAGAAGTGTTTTTATTTCTTTTCTTCTTGAAGATGTAGTGGGCTCTGTTCTACGGATATAATGCAAAGCCTCTCGACATTCTTCTTTTCTCTCTCTCAATTGAGCTGAGTTCCTTTCCTTTGATGTTTACCTCTTCAGCCTGTGCCTTTGCTTTTCCCACTTGTGAAAGGAGGACCTTCCTTATCAGCTGTTTCATGTTCTTCCTATTCCAATTGCACCTCAAAATCTTGGGTGGTGACACCAAATTTCTTTTCTCCTGAGCTATGATCCATCTTTTCTTCCATAATTATATCTTTACCTTTTCCTTATGCTTCACTTCCTATGGTCTGGGAGCCAGATGCACTAAGGCCTTATTCCATTGTGAGGTCTACCTCTCTCATACTTTGGCTAGTATTTGGACTAATACTATATGTACAATGATGGCCACTTGGATGAGCATGTAGGGGTCTTCTCAAGTGGCGTCTTCTAGGAGGGTTACTTTCCTTAGTGCATGGAGACGCTTCCATTTCTTTTTGGAGTCTTGTATAGGGTTGCGATTGCATTCTCAACGTCAACCTTGTATTTTCTCTACCTCTTTTTTAGGTGTTTTTTTGGCCATCTTGCAGCCTTTTTCATGCATTGCATGTTGTATTTTTGCTTTGAGAATTATAACTTCATTTCCAATCATATTGTACACCCCCATGTGAAGAATAAGTTCTAGGTGTCATTTTTCCTCCCTGGTCTTTGGACCAAGCTGCCCTATCTTTTAGTTAACAGATAGAAGTTTACACAAGGGGAAGTTGCATGTTTCCTAACCTATAGCATTATTCCATATCCTATGAAATCCCATAAGAAATTTTTGATTGCTTCTGGAAGAACACTAGTAGCATTGTTGTGAAGACAATTCATGCTCAGAGATTAGGACATAGTGAATTTTTGCTATGTTTGAAGGTTTCAACATACAAAAATTTCATTTGTAGACAACTGTATGTTCATTTGCTAGGCAAGAGTTGCAGTGTAGCAGAAATCTACCAATGGAAACTGTGCACAATTCTTTGAAATGAGCAATTGTTTGTGTTGTAGAAACCTTTAGGCCAGCTAAGGACCTAGGATTGGATCAAAAACATTTCAAATGTAGATAAAATGCAATAACCAAAGACATCCCTTGTGTGGCGACAATAAGACCATGTGTGTGCAATGAGCGGCCGAATAAAAAGAACTTTTAAGGCTTTGAAAGAAAGAAAAGGGAAGAGAGACTCAAGAGAGGGAATACGAAGTGATCTTCATTATCAATAGAGTGAGAATCCACTCCAATGCAACTCAAAATACTATAAATACAAGGGAGAAGAAGAGGTTTCATATGTGCAAGAGGGAGCGGAAGCTCCAAGACTACTCATAGAGAGAGAATGAACTAGAGAGAGATGGACTCAAGAGTCTACATAAGAGAATATTTGCAAGAGGGAGAGAAGGCTCATGGAAGAGGCTTAAGGAGACTAAAGCTACAGCAACATGAGGCCTAATGGTGGAAGAGATGATGCACAAGGGAGAGGCGGGCTCCTTTTATAGAGATTTTATCATCCTCCTTCACCCATTTACAATTGCTACCTATAGATTCCTTTCCCCATCAATCACATAAGCTCCTATGTCACCATCCATGTCCTTTTTGGCTACTCTTGCCATGTGTCCCATCAAAAGATGCTCAAGACTCTTAAAATATTAAGAAAATCAAGAGTCTCCCCACATGGAGCCCATAGGGACACTCTCTTTTCCATATGTCCACATCCTCCATTGTTAGATATGCTCCACTCTTGTGTAACTACACGGGAACTAGCTAACTCTACTTGTAAGCCCCCCATATGAGGAGAAGGCATTTGAGTAGCTCAGTTATCCGGTAGGTCCTAGTTTGGACACCAGATGGGGGCCATGTGTGGCCTGATGGCTGGACGGAGTTGGCACACTGCCAACTAGGCTACATGCAAGTGCGGGAAGGCATCCCATGACTAACCGCACTGAGGGTAGATGGAGCATTTCTTGGGGCAATCCACTCTCGGGTTGCGGGGCCTGTTTGGAGCCTCAGATCATCTCGGATGGCTCTGGGCCGAATGGCAATCGTAGCTCAGTTGCTCTATTTTGCGCACCGATTTTATCATGTGGTCGGTGGCCTATTTCGGGATCGACCCCCAGTCGGCCATTTTGGGCGGATTGGGTCGATCACCCAATTGGGTCTAACTGACTACAACTGGTGGCTATATAAGAGCGAGCTCATGAAGCCCATTTCATCATTGGCTATAGCAACCATGATTCCTTAGCATCTAGCCTCCGTCCTCTACTGTTTCCAGTATGCCATCAAAGCTTCTTTCACAGGAGCGCACGGTTGGGAGGCAACGCCATCTATTGTATCAGTTTTATAGTAATCAAATTTTTGATTCTCCATACTATCTGTTTTTCTCTCTTGCATACGAGATCCAGTTATCTGTTGAGCACAGACATTGTATTGTTTTCTTACATGGTATCAGAGCTTGGACTCTAGCAAGAAGATTTGGTAGTGTGTTTCTGTTTTGCGAGCAGATTGTGAGAGATGGCCCAGCTCGCAAGACTGAGAATCCCACCGTTCGATGAAAGCAAAAAGTTGGATAATTCTAACTATCCACTCTGGAAGTTCAAGATGAAGACCATCCTAAGCAGGTACGAGCTTTGGGACACTGCTACTAGGGTGACGTGAAGCCAGTTGCAAGACCAAATCTAGCCAATGCAGGACAATAGATAGTACCAACTGTGAATGAGATTCTTGCGTGGACAAGAAGAAATGCAGATGCATTGTGTTCTATTATCTGCAGTGTAAGTGACTCTGTCATGGTGTTAATTCAACATGTCACCATAGCGGAGGAGGCATGGATGGTCTTGAAAAATTAGTACGAGACCACGAATCAGACATGGATTCAGAATCTAGAGACTCAACTCGCGAACGAGAAATTGTCTAAGTCTAAAGCGGTGGAAAACTTCATCACCAGGGTGAAGAATCTGCGCGATCACATGACTGCAATTGGCATCACCATCACCAGCGAGAATCTAGCACGAAGGTGCATACGGATTCTCCCACCAAAGTACGACGGTCTTGTTATAGCATTGAATACGCAGAACAAAAATCCACCCCTCAATTTTAAGGATTTCAGTGCTATGCTTCTGGAGGAGGAGATACGTCAAAAGACGAGCTAGAGAAGATTCGGCTTTCTACGTTGGATCAAAGAAAGGTAAGGGTAAGGACTTTGGTAACCCATCTTCTTCTGATGATAAAAAGAGAAAGAAGAAGACCAAGTGCTTCTATTGCAACAAGGCAAGGCACAAGCAGAATGAGTGCCGACCGAAAGAAGATTGCAGATGAGAAGAACGGAGTAAAGAAAGAGTTCAGCAACAGCGCATAGGCAATACCAGTAGAGCTGTTTGTAGCAATTGAGGAGATTTGCATGGAGGCAGTTCATGTACCTACGGATGAACCTTGGATTATGGACTATGGTGCATCGTGCCACATGACCAGTCAGAAGGATTGGTATACCTCTCTATAGCCAGTAGGGAATGACATCCTGGTAGCAGTCGGCAATGATGCAAAATGTCCAGCAAAAGGAAAAGGTACGATTGCTCTCAAGTCAGATGGAGTTCTAAAATAGTTCTCTAATGTTCTATTTGTGCCAGATATCAAGAGGAACTTGTTGTCCGTTTCTGTGATCACGGATTGGGACCTCAAAGTTCACTTCTATAAGAATCGTGCATAGATTATAAATCTTCAAGGGAAGGTCATTGGTAAAGGTACACGGCGCAACAACACCTACAAACTCTCAGCTTTCAGTGCTCGAGCCGATGTGAAGAGAACACTAAGCTGTGGCATGAGAGGTTTGGTCATCTAAACCTTAGTTCTTTAAAGGAGATGCATAAAAGTGGAATGATTGTAGACCTACCAAGATTATAGATCTGCTCGATGTATGTGAAGCTTGCATGATGGGCAAGCAGCATCGGTAGCCTTTCCTAAAGAGGCCAACAGGGCAAAGGCTCCTCTAGAGCTCGTTCACACGAACCTCTACAGAAAGATGCAAACTACTTGCTTAATCACCTTCCGACCCAACCAATTTAGGGTATGACACCTTATGAAGATTCACTTGACACAAGCCAGACATTGGGCATCTCCGTGAGAGTGCTCTCAACGGAAGCAAGGACGGAAGAAGGAGAGAGAGAGAGACAGAGAGCCACAAGTTTTGGTGGGTGCAGAACCACCCTAATCTTCTTTTTCATTCATTTATATATGTGTTTGAGTATTGTACATAACCGGGGTTAAGGCACAGTGACCTTTAACCCCCACAACCTCCCACTTAAAGGACAATGTGCCTTTAAGGGAGAATAACTAGTGAGCATACTATCCAATGCCCATCAATACACGACAATACTCAAACCGCTGACTAGGTAGACTCTTCGTCAGCACATCTGCAGGGTTATCATCTGTATGAACCTTGACAAGCTCTATGCGCTTGTCCTCAAGTACCTCCCTGATGAAATGGTACCTGACCTCAATGTGTTTGGTCTTTGCATGAAAGACCGGATTCTATGCTAGCTGAATGCTAGCTGAATAGCACTCATGGAATCACTATGCAATGTCGGTACACCTGTATGAATCCCCAAATCTCCCACTAGCCGATCAAGCCATATAGCCTCCTTGCAACCCTCTGTGGCTGCAACATACTCAGCCTCTGTGGTAGACAAAGCAACACACTTCTGTGCGCGAGACATCCATGACACTGCACCACCTGCAAAGGTGAACACATAACCAGAAGTGGATCTCCTACTATCCACATGCCCTACATAGTCTGAATCTGTGTACCCAAGTACACACATGTCTCCTTTACCAAAGCAAATGTACATCTCCTTGGTACCCTTCATGTACCTCATGATGCACTTAACTGCCTCCCAATGCCTCTTTCCTGGATTAGCCATATAGCGGCTAACAACTCCCACTGCAAATGCAATGTCTGGTCTAGTAGCTATCATAGCATACATAAGACTCCCAACTGCTGATGCATAAGGAACCTTGGCCATCATGGCCCTCTCCTCATCTGATTTGGGACTATCTGTATGACTCAGTTTCACATATGGAGGCAATGGAGTACTCACTGCCTTCCCCCCCTCCATATTGAAACGCTGTAATACTTTTGTAACATACTCTTTTTGTGAAAGCCAAAGGAGTTTCCTACTCTGATCACGCGTGATGCGCATACCAAGAATATGACCTGCAAGTCCCAAATCCTTCATATCAAAGGCCTCATGCAACTTGGCCTTTAAAGCATCTAGCTCATAAGTATTCTTGCTAGCCAATAGCATATCATCCACATATAGTGCCAAGATTATCAAGCTATTATCCTTAGCCCTTTTAGTGTAGAGGCAGTGATCAATTTCACTCCTTCTAAAACCCTGGGACCGAATGAAAGCATCAAACTTCTGATACCATTCTCTAGGTGCTTGCTTAAGACCATAGAGACTCTTCTTCAGTTTGCAAACTAAATGCTCTTTGCCCTTTTCTTCAAAGCCTTCCGGCTGCACCATGTAAATTTCCTCATGCAAATCCCCATGCAAGAAAGTTGTCTTGACATCCATTTGCATAAGCTCCATATCCTCTGATGCCACTAGTCCAAGCATGCATCTAAGTGTGATCATCTTCACAACCGGAGAGAATATCTCATCAAAGTCCACACCCTTCTCTTGCTTGAACCCTTTAGCAACCAGACAGGCCTTGTACCTAGGCACATCATCACCTATGACCTTCATTTTGTAGACCCATTTACATGGCAATGCTTTCTTTCCATGTGGCAAAGAAACCAAGTCCCAAGTCTTATTCTTCATAAGTGAACTCATCTCTGATTGCATAGCATACTCCCACTTGCATTGATCCTCATGCATCATAGCCTCTTTGTAGCAAGAAGGCTCCCCGCAATCAGTAAGCATCACATAGTCTACCCTTGGAACAAACCTATCAGGCGGTCTAGACACTCTAGATGATCTTCTCAAGGGCATTTCAGCTTGCTGTCCCACTTGCATATCAGCCACATTTGGCTCATCATTTCCACCAATAGATGATCCATCATCTACCCTTGATTGTATACCTGTGGGAGTACTTGGTTGTACCATTTCTTGCACATTTGGTGCATAGACAGCTTCCTGTCTATCAACATATGCAGGTGGATTCACATCCTGGAAAGTGATTCTCCTCATTTCCACATCCCTCATGGGTGCCTTATGCATCTTCTTCTCATTGAAGACCACATCATGGCTGCGTATGATCTTCTTTGCTTTTGGATCCCAGAGACGATAGCCCATCTCTCCACTTTCACCATAACCCAGAAAGATGCATTTCCTAGACTTAGGATCTAGCTTCTTTCGAAGCTCTTTTGGCACATGTGCATATGCCTCACACCCAAATATACGCAAATGAGAGTAAGAGGGCTTCTTGCCACTCCATGCCTCTTCAGGAATACCACCATCCAAACTCTTACTAGGTGATCTATTGATCACATGCACTGCAGTCTTCATTGCCTCAGCCCAAAAACCACCAGAAAGACTTGCATTGGAAAGCATGCATTGCAACCTTTCTTGAATGGTACGGTTCATCTTTTCTGCAACTGGATTTTGCTCTGGAGTACGAGGGGATGTAAGCTCCCTCTTAATCCCACGAGTATCACAGAAATGCTGAAAGTCATGAGAGAGATACTCTCCACCATTGTCAGTCCATAGGCATTTAAGCGTTCTACCTGACTGATTCTCAACCAAGGCCAGCCATTTCTGAAATACCTGGAACACATCACTCTTCCGAGCTATAGCATAAGCCCACACTTTCCTAGTTGCATCATCAATGAATGTCACATAGTATTCAGCCCCGCCTAATGACCGTGTAGGCATGGGACCACATACGTCTGAATGCACCAAATCAAGCATTTCAAACTCTTTCTTTCCCCTTCTTTTATGGGCTGATTTAGTATGCTTCCCATAGAGACAATGCTCACAAAATTCAAAACCAGAGAAACTCAAATGCAGTACATAACCCAAACGGCATAAGAGTTTCATTCCATTCTGGCTCATGTGCCCCAACCTGCAATGCCACAAAGAAGTGCTTGGTTGCTCGGTTATTGCAACAACATGATCAAATACCCCTGATACATGTAAGGGATACAAAGTCCCACACTTGGCACCCCTGGCTAAAAGCATAGAGCCCTTCTGAATTTTCCAACTTTGAAAGCCAAAAGTGGTGTGAAAACCAACATCATCTAGCTGACCCACTGAAATAAGACTCTTGGTCAGCTTAGGCACATGTCTCACATGTTTCAAAACAAATGCAGACCCATTTGCAAAAGAAAACTTTATGTCACCTGCTCCCACTATGTCACATGCATAGTCATTTCCAAGATGCACACAACCTGTCTTTCCACTATCATAAGTGGAGAACCATTCCCTATGGGGAGTAACATGGAATGAAGCACCAGAATCCAAAATCCAATCTTGGGAATATGCATCATATGAAGTGGTAAGCAACTCTGCAGATAAACTAGACATGAAGAGAACATCATTGTCACTATCACGTGTGACTGCATTGATCTCCTCGATCTTCACTTTTCCTTTCTCCTCCCTTGGACTCTCTTCCTTTTGATTTGCACCCCAATTTGCATTCTTTTTCTTATCCTTTTGCTCTCTTTTCAGCTTGTAGCAATCCTTTTTCATATGGCCCTTCTTGCCACAATGGTAACACTCAATGTTCCGTGCCTTGGATTTGCTACGAGACTTCCCTCTTTCTTGGGACTTCCCCCTGAACTGTGATCTGCCCCTTTGCACATTTAAGGCTGCATCCTGCTTGTTGCCATCCATAGACTTCCGTCTAATCTCCTCGGCCAACAAGCTACCCACAACATCATCAAATTTCAGTACTCCACCAGGTGCAAAGTTACTGACAGCTGTACGGAAGGTATCCCATGAGGATGGCAATGAACATAAGAGAAATATTGCCTTAGTCTCCGCATCAAAATTCATTTTCTGAGCCTGAAGCTGGCTGAAAATAATATTGAATTCATTCAAGTGAGAAGCAATGGAGACCCCTTCCTTCATCTACAGCTCAAACAACCTCTTCATGAGGTAAACTTTATTAGAGGCAGTTTCCTTCTCATAAGTGGCACACAGTTTCTTCCACAAATCTTCAGTAGTCTGCTCATTCACTACTGTGAAATAAACTGACTTTGCAAGATGAAGTCTAATAGTAGACTTTGCTAATGCATCCAACTCATTCCAATCATCCTCAGACATATTTGCAGGCTTAGCTTCAATCCCTGCCAAGGGTTTAATCTGCTTCTTTTGAATAAGCGCATCCCTTATTTGTTCTTTCCACAAAGAAAAGTTTGTCCCATCAAACTTTTTAATGTTGAAAAAATCCTTTTCAGACATGGAAGAGGATGCCATGATGCAAATAAAGCAAAATCCCAAATGCTAGTGCCTGCAAGAGAGAATCACAACAAATACCAGGTGCATCCGAATGTGTATGCCACAATAGACTGAAATATCACCAAAAAAACTAAAAGCTCAAAGCATCAAAAGATGCATCTGACTCATGTGCATATACTATGCATCCATATGAGCAAATCTGACCCAAAAGAAAATGCCAATAAGTGCCAAATGACTCAAGCATAAACACCGTCCACTGGCATATACATCAATAATATCTCATCCAAGAGAGCATAGCACTATCAGTGCATCACCTGCAATGTGTCAAAGCTGTCCCTCAGCATAAAATAGCATCCATGTGCAAAGCGTCCATAAAAAATAGCATCCCACAAGGCAATTTGGGCCTATCAACGCATCCAACAAGGACCGCAATGCATCCAAATGGCCTATAAATCATCCACTACAACCAATGCATACCACTAACGAGCGCACCACTGCTCAAACTGCAACCAGAGTGATCTGCATAAGGTATGCTCAAGAAATCATAGTCCCACGGTAATACCGCTACTGAAAATAGAACCTGAGATGCCTCAAAACATGGGCGCCATTGCATAATCGGACTCAGTAAGAAAATCTGCAAATATCTCTCTTCTGTCAGAACTCCAAAATCCCAACCGATGAGTGAGAAATGGGAGTCAACACTTATCCACTGCCATGTGGCATAAATCTAAGGTTTCAAAACCTTAGAATGAAAAATGCATAACAGAGAGACGAAATCGAATACACAGAGATCTATAACTCTGGAAATCCTCCACCGAATCGCGCAAGAACTGATAGGTAGGGGTTTTTGGGCATCCGGAATGCAATGGGACAGACGGTTTTGGAAACCGTGGTCTCAATCACTGGGTCCAACACACGGACTGAAAAACGTTTTTGGAAACAGAGCTGTTTGTAAACTCCACCGGAGTGTGAATGATGAGCAACATAGAAGTTTTAGGACCTCCTGAGTCCACCGGAACTGACAGATCTGCAAATGGTTGCTCCAAACTTGAGTTCCAACACCCGGGCAAAAAACGCAGGAACTGACACAGTGAGTCAGAAATCCAATGAAATGATCCCAAATTCAAGAATGAAGGTGTTTCCAAGCTCCTGAAGTAATGTGGACACCAAAAGCAAGCAATAGTTGCTTCTACAAATCAATACGGAGTCTCTGTCATCGAACGGAACAGGGAAAAGCTCAAAAAACGACTTTTTCTTTGAAAGCTCTTAACAGGCTCTCAAAACCACTTCGCAAAGCCAAAGTGACTTTTCCAAAGGTTCCTCCAAGGTCTTTGCACACTCGGATGCAAGTAAAGTCACCCACAAAGCTTCCCACAGAGCTTCTCCTTCCTCCCACAGAGCTGTTGAGCATCCAACATTCACGCACGCTCAACTAGATCACTCGGGCTCTGATACCAGTTGAGAGTGCTCTCAACGGAAGCAAGGATGGAAGAAGGAGAGAGAGAGAGATAGAGAGCCACAAGTTTTGGTGGGTGCAGAACCACCCTAATCTTCTTTTTCATTCATTTATATATGTGTTGGAGTATTGTACATAACCGGGGTTAAGGCACAGTAACCTTTAACCCCCACACTCCGCATATTTGGTTGCATAGCATATGCCCACATACATGATGACCATCACAAGAAATTGGATGCAAAGTCACGCAAATGCATCATGGTTGGCTATAGTGAAGAAAGCAAAGCATACATGTTGTATGATCCCATCAACCGCAAGGTCATTATCTCCAGAGATGTAATCTTTGATGAGGAATCAGACTGGAAAACCTCAAATACACAGGAGATAGACTCACTAATTACTCAGTCATCTATAGAAAAGGTTGAAGAAGAAGAGTAAGAATTGCCAGAAACACCCCAAGTAGAGCCACAGCAACTCAAATGGCCTACTAGGGAAAACATACCTCCAACCAGATTGACATATGCTCAGAAAGGCAAAGCAATTTAGGTTGAACCCACCAACTATGCTCTTATGACTACCATCATGGCTATAGAAGAGCTAGTGTACTTCGAGGATGCAATAGACAAGCCACAATGGCAAACTACTATGAATGAAGAAATGGAAGCTTTGTATAAGAATAATACTTGGGAATTATGCAACCTTCCACCAGGAAAGGGCCATAGCAAACAAATCATGGGTATACAAAGTGAAGTACAATCCAGATGGAAGTATTCAAAGATACAAAGCCAAACTAGTTGTAAAAGGATTTGCACATCAATAAGGTCAAGATTATGATGAGACTTATGCTCCAGTAGCAAAGATGGATTCCATATGGTTCTTGATATCACTAGTGACACTCAGTAGATGGAATGTGTATCAGCTCGATATCAAGAATGCATTTCTCAATGGTTAGCTAGACGAGGAAGTCTACACGCAAAAACTAGTAGGTTATGTTGAACTAGGAAAGGAGAATCAGGTTTTCCATCTTAAGAAAAGTCTTTATGGCTTAAAGCAAGCACCCAGAAGTTGGTACAGCAGAATCAACAAGTATTTTTCTGATCTGAGATACATTAAATCCAATGCAAATCATACTCTCTACTACAAAGTTCAAGGGGAAGACATTACTATTGCATTTTTTTATGTAGATGATCTAATTGTGACCGAAAGCAAGGATAGCTTCATCAGAAAGCTAAAACAAGACTTATCTACAGTGTTTGACATGAAAGATCTTGGACTTATGCACTATTGTCTTGGTATTGAGTTTTGGAGAGATTCAGATAGCACCTTTATGAGTCAGCTCAAGTATGTTGATGTCTCCTGAAGAAGTTTCATATGGCAAACTAAAAGGTTGCAGCCACTCCCATGGAACAAAATTTGAAACTTACAAAAGATTTAGAAAAGCCTACAGTCAATGATAGGTACTACAAGCAGCTCATCGGATCTCTTATATATCTGACTATCAGATGGCTAGATATTTGTTATGCAGTAAGTTCACTTGCATAGTTTATGGCAAATCCAAAACAGTCTCATTGGAATGCAGCCAAAAGAGTCTTGACATACATCAGAGGTACAAGACAGTTTGGGATAGAATACAAAGGAATTCATCCAAGGTTGCATGGATACTCTGATAGTAACTATGCCAAATGTCATGAGACCAGGAGATCCACACAGGGATATGCATTTTTTGTTGGTCAAGGTGCTATATCATGGTTGTCAAATAAACAGCCAATTGTTTCTTTGTCTTTAACTGAAGTAGAATATAGAGCCCTCACTACAGGTGCATGTGAGGCTATATGGCTCAGAAGACTATTGTCAGAAATAGATTACTTTGATGAATCAAAGCCAACAACAATATACTGTGATAATCAATCGGCTCAAGCATTGGCCGAGAATCCAATAAATCACTCCAAGACAAAGCACATTGATGTCAGAGAGCACTTCATCAGAGAAAGAGTGTTACTTGGTGACATCGCACTACAGCATTGTGATAGCAAAGAGAATGTTGCAGACATCTTTACCAAACTACTCGGTAAAGAGCTTTTTGAGAAACACCGACAAGCTCTCGGTTTGACGCAAAGGAAGGACATTCCCATTAAAGGGGTGTGATGGAATGTAATGTTCAGTTCTTCTTCAATTCCCCAAAATCATCATGTTGAGGGAAGGCCTACTTCATGATGTTGATCTTGAAGGAAGGTGTTGAGAGACCATGCTCAACAATATGTAATCACATGTGCATAGCACTAACCCAAGGGATGATGGGGCAGGGCAAGGTGTGAGTGGTGAGAGTGCTAGCAACAGTGGGCACAGGAGAGGATGATTTAGGGGAGGAGTGTGGAGAGGAGGGGGGGTGGTCTCTCACATCCTATTGCTAGGCATCCAATTTTGAGTGCTTTGGTACATTGCCTCAAAAGAAGACCTCACTCTCGGAGGTCAAGGGATATTTTGAGGGTGAGCCACCTCTCTACTCCCCCTGCAGTAGATAAGCTCTTGTATGATAAGGCAGGGACAAGGAGATATCCAAAGACATTTTGTTTCATTCCTAGGATTCAACCTACACTTAGAGAAAAAAGACCTTAAGAAGGGCTCAAAATAAGGTAAGGTTGTTCATTGGAAGCACATTGACCATTAGAAGGCATATTCCAAGGAGGCTTGGAATAGAAAGGATTCAAAGAGTGCAGATGAACACACATAACATAGTGTAGTAGAACTACAAAGATGGCATAGGGAAAGGTCCCCTATGTGACTTGTATGGCTACCCCTCTTATGCTAGGGTAGTCCCAAAGTTTTTTTCCCCCACCCAAGGAAGATAATGCTAGAGGAGGTCCAAGGAAAGAAAGAAAGTTTCTTATATATCCTTAAATCTACATTGTATATATTTAACATTGTTCTCTCTCTAGAATTAGACTCTCTCTTTACATGTGTCACCTACACTCGATCTGGCGTGATCGGAGTGAAGTTTTGGGGGAGAGCTAGGAATCCATCTGCCCCAACCTTGCCTCCCCTGAGTCCCTCCTCCTCCATCTTCCCCCTCCTTGTTGGGTCTTGCTCCCATGGAACTCAATAGAGAAGGTTGAAGGGAAGGGGGAGCTGGAGTAGCAGCTATTGCTGCTAGGTCTATGCATAGGTGACCCTATGAGGGCTTCCTTTTGTATGCTAGTGGGGTTGGGATAGCCCCACTAGTAGGCAAGAGGGGTGAGCATGTTGGGCTAGCATTGTAGCTCCATCAAGGACGCCAATCGGTTGAGATTTAATCTCAACCGTCGGATCACAACACTATAAAACACATAATTTATCCCTAAAAGTTTCGGTGACATTTCAACAAAATTTAAATCAACCATCTACCAACAACTAAGCAAATAAAGAAACCAGAAGTCAACACATAAACGACACATAATAACCCACAAAATCTCAAAGCAACGAGAACATGACACATAATAAACTCCAACACCATTTTTAAAATTGAAATTAAAAACATAAGCCGAATAAACTATATTTTTAATTCCCCAAAAAATAATACACCAAATATTTGCCATATAACTGGCATTTTAAAATCTCTGTCACAACAAAACCGGATAATCAGCTACACCATAATGCCACATAGGCATACTTGCATTTTTTTAAAAACGTGGATCACCGGCTACCCAAAAATCCACTTAGGCTCATCTTCCACAAAATCCAGATTCAAGTTTCTCTCCTTCTTCTGAAACAAACCACCGCCAACATGAAAATTGAAGACGTAGTCTTTGAATGTGCCACCAAAAACAAGAGAAGATCAACCCGCATCGCCATGAACAACCTGATACAATTGCTCCATCTACGAGATATCACTGATCCTTACGAAAGCATCTTCCTCCAAGTCACCAGCAACATTCCACGCTCCAGATTTGTCACCAAGCATAGAAGCACCTGCAATAGCATTACTAACACCAACCTGACCAGCACTAGTGAGACTGGTAATACACCAACAGCTCCACCATGACTACCACTCCCAGAAGCAGCACACATGCCAACAAAACCCAGAGTAGTGAATACCAGCATCACTAGAACTCCCTAAACCACCACCGGCATGATGGAAACCACAACGAGAAACATCTCCGAAAAGAATATCTGCACTAGTAGAAATCCCTGAAGAAACACACCAGTAGATCCAATAGAAACACCAAAAGCATCTTGAATAAAATTAGCAGAAACCGATACACGATCCTTCACACCATCACCACCACCAGAATCCGCACCACCAGCTCCAAGAATCCTAGGAAAACCACCATCAACCTTCCTACATTAAACCTCCAGATTTCTCTTTAAAACATCATCATAATTCTGTAAAGAACCCTGATCATCATAAGGGTTAGCAGTCAACTCCAGCACCATTTCTACTTTCACATTCTCATTCCTATCATACTTACTCAAACTACTAAACCTTTTATGCCCTGTAACCTTCATTGCTCCATCAGAAGGAACACAACACAATCCAACCTTGTTACAAGAGTCACACGCAAACTTCAATTACTAGAGTTTCCCGAAAAACCGACAGAATCCATCATTGTCCTCACACATTTGTTTAGACCTTTCAAACTGACCCAATTCCGATTATACCACACTTGAACCCACACAAACAAACACAATCAGCAAATAAACTTACCAAAAAACCACAAACAAAAACACAAAACAACAACACTTACCACAGTCCTCGGATTATCAATAACGTGCAAAAAAATGTGCATCATCCTATTTAAACCCTCTCCATCATCAGGAAGATGTTTCACCAATGGATCATAAGGATCACATCAACGTCATGAACCCTCATAGGTGGCCGCATATATACTTTAGGAAAATGACGCATATCGACCCAATAATTTTTAGACAACTACCACTGATTAAACCTACAACCAAGCCACACGAAAATATAAACACACAAAACTACAAGACATAACAAACTTACTCCACAAAGTCGCCAAGAGTGTCACCTCACAAAATCACCTCAAAGAACATTACAGAGTTCCCTCCTGCCTCGAATAGAAAAACACATCAAATAGTAATACACAAACCTTCTTGCAAACCCTACGGATGATAGATACAATAGTCAATATCTGCCAAAAGACTCTTCTCAGTAGCAAAGCCAACCACATCAACCTTTTTCTGAGGTTTACATGCACCTTCCTGGACAGATTTGTTCATAAACATCACAATATGATGATGCGCTGCATCAAAGATCGGATTCTTACAAATATCAAAAGGAATCTCATCAACCTCGGTTTGAGCAATCCAAGCTTTTGCTTTCTAGCAATAATCCGGCCGAATGCACGAAACATACTCATCAAAGACGAAGCAGGGAACACCTCACCATTCATTTTCAAGATTGCATAAAAAATCTCTTTAGCATCTGACTAAACTCACAAAGATTCAAATCCTCCAACCTAACACTCAAGTCCAACCCACAGAACTTCCTCCAAGCATCAAAACGGTTCCTCGCCCATTGGTCCTCCACAGAACGATCATGGACACTCCCAAAAAGACGAGCAAGCTCATCAGGATCAAGATCCAAGAAAGGCACCTCACGACTCAAACCTAAAGAGCTAGAAACACGAACTAACTTAGAAGGACGACCATGACAACTCGTCACATCTCTCCCTACAACTTCACTTGCAACACCAAAGCTAACAGAGCAAATGCTACCAGCACCCTCCATAGAAACACCACCGCCTTTCGCAACACAACCTCAACATCCTCACCACCAACAATGACACCATCCTTAGGAATGCCCAAACTGAAACTAGGACCCTCGCAACCTTCAACCGCATCCCATCACTCCCTGCGACTAGAAGCTGCACCACAGAAGAGTTGCGAAGAAACTACAGAGAACGCAGAGAAACTGGCGAAGCTACACCCACAAAGGCACCTCCCACTAACACACACCCCCAGCCAAATGCACAAAACATGCATCCAACCAAAATTAGATACGTGTCTAAGGACACACCCAAAACACCACGTCTAAAAAGCCCCGAATGCAAAGGACACAATCAATCGGCATGTTTCGGTCATAATTAGCCATGCTGTTACTCCCCGCATGTCATCTCCATGCTGTAACCGCCACTTAGCTTGCCGTGTTGTAACTCGCCCGCACGTCATCTCCACATGGCGCAAGACGAGACCCTTAGTGCGACCCTTAACGGTCGGGAAGGGCCACATGTTGGCCTTTTCGGTTAAAATCTGATCAAATTTTGGCTCTCGACCTCTTGGCCGATCGCGTGAACCCTCCTGGCTTCCTAAGTGAAAGGCCTCCCGGTGGCCCTCCCCTACTCCATGAAATCTCAGGATTCTAGCCTAGCAATGCAATGCCCAAGCATTCTCATTGGCCCAAGCATGGATTGGTTGTGAAGCCTGCAAACCTCCCTTGAGCCTCATTAAATGAGACTTTGGACTTCTACAATTTTACAAAATGCTGGGTGGGCAGAGGGCTGCCAACATTTCCAGTAGTGGAGGAGCGCAGGGAAGCGCTCTAAGAGTGCTTCCCCGCACATGCTAGTGTGGCTATCTTAGCCCCACTAACGCACAAGTCTCATAGCCCCATGGCGGGCTAAGGCTGGGTGAGAATGCTAGGTTGGCATTGCAGCTCCAGCTCATCAGCATCTTGAAATTTCAGGATTCTGGTCCAGCCTTGTCTCCTCATTGGCCCAAAAAGTCTACTGGCTATGTGACAGCCTGCAACCTGCATTAAGTTGCATTAAAGAAGACCTTCAAACCTTCACGGGGTTGCATTTCTGGAAATGCTGGCTGGGCAGCAGCCTACTAAAGATTGTAGCAGTAGAACCAATGCAGGGAGGTCCTCTAAGGATGCCTATGGGATTAACACCTACGAACGTTTGCCTTTGAGTCCAAGTTTCAAGAACACTTGAACCTCGAGGCGCAACTGGAGCAAGAGCTTGGGCATGTTGTGGCGCGAAAAGCGTGGTAGGATCCTGAGTGGACCATTCCTAGTGGGAAAGCCATCAAGGAGACGTTCCGAGGAGTAAAGGTCGCCGGGAGACAATTTTCTGCAAACTTGGTTGTCGTTTGAATTTGTTGCCCTTTCTCAGTCTTTTCCAGTCCGTCGTTCGAGGATCTTGATCAGCCTGCTCCACCGCCAATCAATCACGTCTCTCGCCATCGATTTCTGCTCTTGCTCCGATCATTCTCTCGATTTTGGCGTCGTAAGTCGCTCTCTGTTTCAACATTTCATGCCATCTTGTGATTTTTGTTTCGACCTGCACCTATATTTGGGATTACGCCCTTTGCCAGCAGCTTCCCAGGTCTGGAGACTCAGGATATCTCGGAGAGAGATGACTCTAGGCGGTAAACTCATCCAGTTGCCTCGTGCTTGTAATTGGGAGAAGCTGGCGCGCCAAAATCCCAAACTTAGGCCTTATAAAGGGGGTGGAGTGATTCGCCAGGGAACCGCAAATCCGATGCGTCCTGAATGTGATTGTGTATTCACTTCCATAGAATCGGATTGTTTGAGCCCGCGGCCACTGGAAGCATCCATGTCGGGTGGATCTGATTTTAGCCTGTAAAGATGGAAGCTGATAGTGCTGAGATGTCTGGCAGTGAATTTGAGGGAATTGAGAAGCTCGTTATGGCGCATGAAGTCGAGCTTGGCACCAAGAAGAATGACCAGGAAGATGGAGACAACGTGGCTAGCATGCAGCATCACGGAGTAAGGGAAACCTCCATTTCCACGGATGTAGTCACGGTCACACCGGCAATTTCCCCGCCTTGTTATCTACAGGGTGGTCTCTCGAAGGGAGCAGGGTGCCCCGTTGAAGGTGACAAAGCTAAGATTTCAGGTGAAGTGGTCCCCGTCAGTGAAGAGCATGTTCTGGTTTCGAAAACAGAAATCGATCAAGATGCCAAGAACGCAGCCCCGGAGACTAGTGGATTAAGAATTGCCACTGCGGATGAAGAGATTGATGCCCCCGACGCAGAGTGCAGCGCTTTAGCCCATGCTGAAGAACCAGGGTTACGGACTTTCACGCAGGACGGGATCGTGGTGCCAACAGCTGTTGTGGCATTGGAAACTACAGCCCTTATCCATGATGAACAACGCAACCATCACGTTGAAGGGACAGAAGAAAGTTTCGATTTTGTCTCAAAAGATGATAATGCAGGTTGGAAAGCCGAGCAAGAGACATGCAAAGTCAATGATGAAGGATGGAAAGAGGTCCTGGACAATGCTTCTAAACTTTCACGAGAGGATTCACATACTCCAGATAGCCATACGGACTCAAAAACCAAGGAAGAATCCTCCAGTCATGAAGGCGAGGTTTCTTTATCAGAGAACATCAGCCTAACTTGTCAAATGAAGGAGGGGACCGATGATGAGGAAGGCGTTGTCAGGACAATGGGTGGAACTTTGGTATCAGGAGTCTGTCCGGAAGCTGAGAAAGACGCTTGCTCTGTTTTGACCTTTGACGACGTTTCTAATGTTGCATGTTGCGAAATAGAGGAGTCTGGAATTGAATTTGAGGCCACCGAAACTAATAGTGTTCATTCTGCAAAGTTGACGGAGAGTGCAAAGACCGCTCAATTCCTCCCTGAACAGGATGCAGATGTTGCAGAGATTTCTGATGGAGAGGTCTCTTTAGAATCCAGCAGCTTGCCTTCTGAAGTCGCAGATGCAGTGATTAGGACTGAGGATGATGGGAGGAATGGTAAGAGCAACGAATGCAAGATCAATGAAATCAGTGATCCTGTGGTGTCAGGAGTTCATATGGAAACTGACGAAGACGGCCATTCTACTAAGGGGGTAGAAGCTTGTAACGTTGCATGCATTGAAAAAACACGCTTTGGAATTGACTTTGGGACCTCTGACGACCCGTCAGGTGGTTATACAGTTGTGAAGGAGGCTTCCCAAAAGCTACTCCATTCAGAAATGGAAGGGGTATCAGAAAAAGAGACCGTGTTTAATACTTCGGAAGTGGTTGCTAATGTTGAAAACAGTGCAGAGACAGGTGAGGACTCACATCTCAGTCACTCTGCTCAAAACACAAGTGGTCAGGCCATTATTTTACAGGAGTTCCAGAATAGAGAAGAATGTGACACGTTCATTGATGAGATTCCCTGTCTGACTGTGAAGCAAGAAGCAGCCATGTTAGGAGAAGAGGATGATTGTATAGCGGAACATCCTACAGCAGGCGCATCCTACGGCAACTCTCTGCTGGCTCCTTTAAGCGCCGATAAATCCCAGATTCCAGATGGCTTAGAGAAGCAACAGTTGCAACCAGGAAGCTGCGCTGCAAGCAGTGAGCAGCAACTCTGTCAGGTATTAAGTTATGACAAAAGTGGAGGCAGCAGTATGGATAGCACTGCTGCAAGTGGACAGAAGCTATGTGAGACTGAGGGCCAGCCTGCTTTTGAGGATGCAAACAATAGTTGCAGTGCAAACTGTGCCAGCAGCCCTGTTCATATTCAACCTTCTACTCAGCAACGGAAGAAGAGGATAGATCTAAGTCACCAGTTTGTACGAGAAATTGTGAGTTGGATGAAAAGTAAGAATAGGAAGTGTGAATTCAACTTTGAACTGCATGCGTTTAATATTGTAGGCTGTAATGTGAAGTTGAGATATTGTTCATGGCCAGATGTAGGCATAGGTCAATTATGGATGGCTATGTTGTTGTTCCTCAAAATTATGTAGTGGCTGGAAAATACACAGATTTCTTAGAGAGCTTATACAGGTAGAAGGACCTTGGAGGCTGAATTTCTTAGTCCTACTTTGTCGATAGACAGAGCACAGAGAGTAGATAGCTCCCACCAGATATTGATCAGATTTTGCAGAGTATAATTTAACTCTAGTGGCTTGAGAATCAGTTATCCTGCATACAACTTGTAGGAGCTGTATAAGGGTCTACGCCATTGTAGTTAGTACCTGTAATTGATTTTCATTCATTATGAAAATCTCAAGAATGAATCTACAAGCTCTTACTTGCGGAGGTTTCACTCTTCTGTTATGAGCTAACAAGTCGTCTCTGTTTTTGAGTTGATTCTGGAATTTTTCAAAACAGTTTTTCATAGCCTGATTTCCACTTGCGACTGTATGCATTTGTGTTCTTATTTTCTTCAAAACACACTTGAAGCACCGGCATGAGCGGCCATTTCTTGCTTCAATTACCGTACCATCCTCCAACTGAAGCTATCCTTCCAGGCTGTAATGGGCTTTGCTGTGTTTCACATGGTCCGTCTCCTTATTCTATGCAGGCATTGACGCCTTGGATCATCCCTCTAACTCTCCAAATAGCATTGGAAACATAGGCTTATGAACGTTACACCTGGTGTACACACCAGGTACACCCCCTACCATCACTAAGTGTCAAATTCAAAGATGTCAGAAGTTCAACACAACGAAACCCCATGTCTGAGTAAAGAAGCAAGATGCACAGTTCTGTAAAGAAGCTTAGCAAGTCCTCCTAGTTGGTGTACGGATCTTATACCACAGTATTAATGGTTGATTAGGAGGATGGTGATGGAATTAAGAGTGGAAGCATTTTGATGAGATAATGTAGGACAGATGAACTCATCTCAGCCTATTGAGGTTTGGAGCGAGTGTATGGACTCATGGGTTGATTTTTGCTTTAAATAGGCTAAAACTTGGGTTTCAATGAATTTGCCTAATTTTTGTGCCTGCCAAAAGATGATATTTCCGTGGCAGCAGAAAAGGCCACACTGGTAGCATCTTATCATTTGCTTTTGGTTGGTTGCTGACAGTAATTCAGGAACTCACACATGTAAAGAGTCTGATTTACTGTTTTTAGACAGATGCAATAACACATTGTCATTTGGAGCATGTATGCACCCCAAGAGCTCGTATGAAATTGTCCATGTAGATTCCATTCACCTATATTAGATTTCATGAAGCTTACAATCTCAGACTATATGAAAGAGTACAGTTTCTGTATAGCTGTGTGACTGTTTGGGGTGACTTATCTCCTTGTGACTGATGTTGTCACCATACCTTCTTGTCTGTGCAAAGAAAACAGACATGTGGCTCTGAATTGTATGATTTGAAGACGTACTTATTGCTATTGAAATAATGTATAGCTCTAAATTGGACTGGTTTGAAGATGTACTAATTGTTCTTGAAATAAGGTATAGCTGACACCAGTACATTATGCGAACAACTTATGAGATAATATAGGTCAGTGATCATGTATATTTCCTAAGGAACTTCTAGTTGGTCTCGTGCCAAAAGAGGCATTTTAAGGTTATATTGGTGTGACATCTTGAATGTGTCGTGGGCGACCTTCTACACTGGGAAGCAATGTGGCACATAAATTTAGGTGCAGATGGTGCAGTCATGTAAAAAAGTCCTCTTTAAATCTAGCATGTCATTCCTGGGAAGCTGTTGTGTTGTTTCTAAAAAACCAACAGTCATTGCGCTTAGCATTGATTATGTCGTGGACAGAACCAGGTCACCATGTTTATCATTTGCTGGTATTACCCCCTCCACATATGGATGGTTTATCAGTTCCCATGAACAAACTGTAAATTCTGCACTGGGTAGCATCAGTTCAGGATCATACCTGAAAATAATTCTACAAATCTATTTAGGACATGTTTTTGACATTGGGTCTGGGCTACATGTACCAAAGATCTTGCAACATTCTCGACCTCTAATTAAAAATAGAAGAATCTTTGGACCTCTTTCGTGCGGTAAGGATGGTACTGAGAAAAATTGAAGGCATTCTTGATTCCTAGGTGCCAATAGTCGACTATATTTAAAGCCCCCTCTAAAAGAACAAGTTGATTTAGTAATCAAAGAGGACAAAGAAAGAGAAGCTAATGCATTGAAATCAGGGTAGGGGGACTACCTAAGGATTGGTATCAAGCGGAAGCGATATTCGATGAAAGCTATGAAGAGATAAAGACATCAACACGAAGCATTGAGAGGCCAGAGGATGACTTGATTAGAATCCATTTAGATGGTAGTCCTGCAATACTCACTCTTGCAAACAAGAGCTAGTTGAGTTCATATTCTCAGACAGTGTAGATAGCAGGAAAACTCACTATATTCCAACTCAGGCAAAAGGCCACAGAGTTAGCAAAGGTGAATGCAGCTAGAAAGGAGGGTAAGTGGGCTGTTTACTCTGAAGGCAAGGGAGTTCAAATCGAAACCTGAAGACTCTCAGTCTATAACTGATCTAAGTAAGTAGGCTTTGGGAGTGGATGCTTAATTTAGTGGCTTCACTCTTCAGTTTTTCTCTAGTATCTTTTTTTTTTAGTCTTTGGTTTTCTGCAGACTATAACATACTCTCTCTCTCTCTCTCTCTCTCTTTCTCTCTCTCTCTCTCTCTCTCTCCTCGCTCCCCCCCCCTTCCCTTTTCTGCCTGTTGCTATATTTTTTTCATCTGCCACGACTGTATGCATTATTTCTAAGCTGGGAGATGAGTATTTTCTCCCTTTTTGTTTTTTTACCTTCTATTGGCTTTAAATTTACATCTTCGCTCGATGCATTATGCACCTTGTTTCCATGGCGTTTGAGTGAATCATGATTTCTGGAGTGCATCCATAGTGGTAATGTACCACTGTCTTGGACTTCCAGTTTCAAAAATAACAAATGAGGTTCATATTGGCACCCAGGTCACGGTAGATGCTGTTTTAGAGAGAACTTAGTGGCCTTTGAGAGTAAGTAGCTTGATAATGTTGGAATAAGGGCCCTTAGTGTGGTCCTAAACTCCTTATGGTACCATGGACAAATAAAAGAAAGGGGTCTAAGTGGCCCTTGGCACGCGCAGGTGACACGTGGATATGTAGGGTAAAAGAAATCCCATAAGCATGGGATAATCACAGGAATCTTGGGATATAAAGAAGGGTTTGAGACTTTCCCCATAATCCCAGCTGGTTCTTTTTGGGATGTGGGGAGATATGCGTGGCTAGGAGGCGGGGGAGTGGGACCCCCCGTACTCGGCGCTTCTTTGGACGCGTGGCAGCCATGCAGAGGCTGCCCTACAGATAAAGCTGATCTAAATTATCTGACTTATGACATGTTACTACAATTTACTTTTTCAAGTGTATATGCATCACTAGACTGAACGGTATGTTTACTTCGCATTTTGAACTCAATGGCCGGAGAGGCTAGTGGGCTCAAATACTTATGGACAGTAGATAGATATCTAAAAGGCAGTTGTGATGAAGGTTAACATGCATAATCTTGAGATATAGAATCTGCACATGCTCACTAGTCATGAATAAACATGGCATAAACATCCATTCATAGAGGCAGTATAAGGCTGAAGTACTCCACAAATCTGGTGGACTGCTCCAAGCTAGGGGTTTCCCACATGAATCTTCACAGCTTATGGCTGAAGACTGCAGGCTAGTACAACGCGGAAGGCTTGCTTGCTTAAGATTATCAATGGGGAGAAGTGGCCCTCATTATCTAGCCTCGGTCCCCCTTTTCTAGGCTGACCTTGCTGCCCCTATAGGCAGACTTTAGGTCAGCTGTCTTGCTGTCGTAAAAGGACAGCCTGGCTGGGGGCAAACTGCTTGCATAACTCTGGGGTCGTCTTAGGAATGTGTGGCCGCCAGTTTTGGCTACATGCTTATCTGTATGGATGCCTTTACTAGGTTTTCCATCCTTGTGTTGTCGTGAAGATCGAGGTGGAGATGATAGTACACAATGGTGGTCTAGTTATGCTATTACATTCGTATGGTAGAGGATGACAGAGCGGTTACTGTATTGTCTTTTTATCATTTAAAATGTTTCATGTGACACATTTATGCTTGTTGGATGCTATAAGGAGGAAGCTCTCAAAAGGGCAATGAAAGGTCTAGAGAACTTGGATGAGAAGCACTACAGGAGAGGTTATCTTTCAGCACATCCACGGGTCCTGAGAATGGGTTGAGGATGGGAGAGCTTGTTGAGCAAGAGGTTCCATCCATTGTATGGACATCTTGTGCCTCACATTGCGCCTGGACCTCCTCATGGAGGACATTGGAAAGCTTCTGTGGATTGCTACTGTCATGCAAGATACTAGTACCATTACATCCTCCTTTAAGAAGAAGCGGAAGGCATTGGCTATTTCCAGAGAGCATAACACTTTTGATATCATTCGGCCGTCCAAGACATGCTTCGCGTATATGCACATGATATGGGAGAGTCTTCTTGCCATAGACACTTGTGTTAGAGATGTATTTGGAGTGGAATGACTCTCCTCGGCCAGAGAGCATGGCAGCTCAAAGGATGTGCTTGGACCATATATGTTGGAGTGATATGCAAGCCTTAGTGAAAGCCTTTCATCCTGTCTTGCGTATAGCTGATATGGAGGGGAGCATATATTAGTCTTGTTACACACTTTATGGATTAGTTCCGAGCCTCCCTAGAAGCATGCGAAGCGCTGGCACCTTTGAGTTAAGCGTTTCATGATTTTGCCTTATATTATAAACTACTGGTACTAATTTATACAATGTAAATCGTAATATGTCTTTACTAGTAATTGAGAATTCTTGGATCTTACATAATTGCGACATTGTGACTTGTCAATATTGAATTGACAATGTTGGCTGCACAAATAAATTGAGATTAGATGGATGTGAATGCAAAGGCCTATCCATGGCGTGCAAAGATGTTGCATTCATTGTTCAAGTCTCGAGATGTGTTAAATAAGACCACATTACTTGCAGATAAAGATGCATATTTTCCAAGGTCTACACTGAGGACATGCGATTCGAGCATCAGACTCAGAGTATAGCAGGACTTTGATGTGGCTGTAGTAAGCCATAATATGATAGTGAGGGCGATAGTATCATAGAAGACGATTTTAGATTTGATGAGGATGAGTCGTGAGTCATGAATCTACTATCTATTTATTACTTGGCACTATTTATTTTTCAGTTTGACACACTATTTTCAGACGTGAGTCTGAGACATGCAAGTTCTAATATGTGTATATGTGTGTGTATACATACATACATACATACATACATACATACATACATATGTATGTATGTATGGATATATGTATCCATGTATACATGCATACGTGCGTGCTGACACACACACACACACACACACACACTTTTTTTTTTTTGGGGTGAAATCTTTGATTGATTATATTATATGAGTAGCAACCTCAAAACAAGGTGCTACAATTACATCAACTGAAAATTTCAGTATATGCGAAAAAGACCTCATGATCTATGCAGCGGGTCTGCAAGCAATCAAAGAAAGATTGCTGCAGAGAACGCCTAAAAAAGCTAAACAGAGAGAAAGTAGGATCACCAAAGACTTTACAATTCCTATATGTCCATAAAGTCCATAGTGCCCAGTAACGAACCCAAATGAAGAAAAGATGAAACTCCGGTTTGGATGGATGAAACCCAAATAGCCAGAAGAACTTCCCAAACGGAACAGATGGGAATTTCGCTCGCAGGCGTTGTCGAAGCAGATTAAAAACCTCACGAGAGCAATGCCAAAACAAGTGAGGCACAGTCTCTGAAGAAGCATAACATCTGTGGCAAAGTGCAAGAGCAATGTGTCGATGAGCTAATAGTTGTCCAGATGGAAACACTCCCAAAAGAACTTGCCAAAAGAAAACCTGTTGCCGAAGCGGTACTTTATAGGCCCAAAGTTGCTATAATCTTTTCCTCCACCACTTGGCTGGACGATGCATTCGCCAAACAAAATCACCTCTCTCTGAAAGCCAAGGTTGAGGCGAAAGGATTTTATACAATGTAGGTACAGTAATCTTAGATAGCCTCAAAGGATGAGAAGAGGACCCTGGAGAAGTCAAAGTCCAATCTTCCAGCTGGCGGTCCTGGAGTTCCAAAGGAGGAATCGGAACAAAAGGCGAAAGCATAGAAGTAATTTGTCGCCACAAAGGACGATAATGAGAGCCCAATGCATATGTAGTGGCTGCTAGAGAAAAGGGAAGCACAGTACCAGCATCATCTATAACATTAGCAATCGAGGTGATGCCTTTAAACGAGACAAAGTAGGAACGTCAGGTTCCTGTAAAGCCAAGGGAGGCTGAAAGACTTTCGACCATTGAATGCTTTCAGCTCTCAAAGAATTCCCAAGCAAAGATTGCCGTCCATTCCATTCCAGATGAGAGAGAACATGCTTTTAGTCAAGAAGCAAGCGGGAGACAAAAGGGCAGCCAGGCAAAGTGCCATCAGTGCAGCCAAAAAAGAAATCCCATTGATCAAGTTGCCAATGACCAAACACATAAATACTGATATGAGTGACCAGAGTCCTAATCATAAGAGCCCAAGGCTGATCACCTTGCAGAAATTGCAACAACATTTTCCCCCTGTAGGCAAGAATATGCACATGAATATCCGTGATGTGCAATCCACCATGCATCTTGGGAGAACAAATGTGATGCATCGAAAGCAGCTTGAGACTTTTTCTGCCATGTTTGGATCGCCAGAAGATTTCCATAAAGAGAGACATGAAAGATGTAAGATTTGCCTTAGTGAACATGATCAATGGCAAGTAAAATTGAATACATGCCACAAGGGTGGACTGCACAATTTGAAGACGAACGTGCAAAGGCCAGGTTGCCAGTTTCCAATACTTAAGCTTTTTTCGAAGCTTAGCCAAAACCCAATCAGTTTGTTGTCGACGAGTGAGTTCCCACCCCAAAGGGTAACCAAGATGACGAACAAACTGAGTGGGTGGAATGATATCCCGGGGCCATAATAGACTATGCTAATCTTTGGAATGCAAAGGGAGCAGCTTAGACTTCTGAAAATTAACACGAAGACCAGCTGCCAAACCATAAACAGAGAGGGCCTGCATCAAGGCACCAAGATCATGGGACGTATTCTTCGGGGTAAAGAAAGAATCATCAGCATAAGCTTGAGCAACCATGCTGCGATTAGCATCCAATTCCAAGCCATGACGTGATCTTGTAGCCACAAGATGATCAATATATTGCAGCATAGGATGAGTAGCAATGGCATACAGTAAAGCACTGAGAGGGCATCCTTGGCGGACCGAATAACGAAGAGTCCACTCATCAGAGATATCGCCAGAAAGAATGCAAGCCGCATTGCTATCTTTGTAAAGCCAGTAAATAACCTGCTGCATTTTTGGTCCAGACCCCAAAGCTCGCATAGTTTGCGAGATGAAATCCCATTGAACTGTGTCAAAGGCTTTTGCAATATTTACTTGCAAGAGTAGAACATCCTGCTGCGTGTATTTGGCATATTCAATCCCAATATAATCATTGGCAATGTTATCTGTGATATGGCGACGTGGAACAAAGCCATATTGGGAGGGATGCAACCCATCATGCAAATAACCTTCAATCCAATCAACCATCATTTTGGCAATGATCTTGTAAATGACTGGCATGAGCGTTATTGGCCTCCAATCAGCAAGTGAATCACATAGCTGCTTCTTTGGAATCAGCTTGAGAAGATCCTTTTTCCATGACACAGGCATCTGTTGATTTTGCCATGCTGTATTTACCATTTGCAGCAAGGTGAATTTAAGAAGATTCCAGAATGCAAGAAAGAATTCAACAGTGAGACCATCCCATCTTGGAGATTTCCATCTGCCACAGGATCTCAGTGCATCAGACAATTCCCTTTCAATCAATGAAGGGATGTTCAAGTTCCAAAGCCTGATCATCAGACATAATTGGATGAACATGTTGCAAAAGAAGCTGACGTGCAGACACGACCCGAGGAGAAACAGTATCCACATGCCCAAAATGAGTGGAGAAGTGCTGCACACATAAATCAGCAAGCTCTGAACGAGATGTTGACCAAGAACCATCAGGCATCCTGATCCGACAGTTATTGGCAGCCTGTCTTTTGTAGTGTAAACTCTTAAAGAATTGCTTGGAAGAGCAGCCTTTATCCAAAAAAGCCCGTTGTCTGGATCAGGTTTCCCATTTAGCAAGCTTTCTGCGATCATTGGATTGAAGAGAGAATTGAGCCTGACATAAGAGCATGCTTTCCTTTGAAGACAAAGGGCAAAGATGAGCAAGCTTAGTCAAAATCTGACAAGTAAATTTGGCATGTGCTACAGTCTCCCTTGTGGCTTGCATATAGGATTTGCCATAATCCTGAATAACTGCTTGCATCCGAGCAACAAAAGCCTGCCAGGCATAATCCAAACCAATGTGTATCTGACAAGAGAGAGACTGAATAGCATCAGAGACCAAGGCTTTAAAGTCAGCATGCTCCAGGTAACTATTATTAATCAGCAAAAGCCTTCGGCAAGGCAATTTGTCAGTGGGAAATTCATGTAAGGAAAGCCTCAACCAAAGAGGAGCATGATCCAAATGTGTGAAAGTATGATCAACCCAAATTTGACAAGTAAAGGCATCACAATGCTGTGGATCAACCTGATACCATCTGTCCAAGCGTGCCCGATAAGAGGATTGAGCATTATGCTGAAAGGTGTAGCCCGGAAACATGGGCTGTAATTCCTTCCAGAGATCAACCAGGTGCAACTGAAGCAAAAAGTCAGACCATGCCTGTGTTTCAGAAGCCAACATATGAGTGTGGCCTGAGGTGTTGTCACCTGATTGAAAGGCATTATTAAAGTCACCACAAATGAAGGCATGTTGTCGCCATGGATAGCTATGCATGGCAGCCCAGATCAAAGCTCTATCACGAGAAGATTGGGGGGCATAAACCGATGCAAATTCAAAAATTTTCCCTTGAACAAGGCATTGAACAATAATCCATCTACCATGGCGATCATTGAGAGCCACAACAGGTTGAAGGTCGTGCTTTACCCAAAAAGCCACACTAGAAAAGGAGTGCTCTCCAGCATAGAAGATATCATAACCAGCAAAATGGCCTATTCGATCAGCATACATATGCTGATTATGCTCTTGCAGAGCACCTATATCAGGCTGCAATTGCTTGAAATATATCCAGACCAGTTTCCATTTGCGACCATCACACATTCCTTGTACATTGAGAGTAACACACTTCAGATGATCAAGCATATTTATAGTTATGGGACAGGTATGTACAGCAACTAACGGGCTGTCTACGTCTGCATTTCCACCTCAATGTCCGGGCCTCTACCTTGGGATGAAGCATCAGCCTGAGGAGAGGACAAAAGTGCAGCGCGCGCGCACACACACACATGTATGTATATGTATATGTAAGATTTATTTATTCATTTATTATTACCCTCCCCAAAGTCAGGGATGGGTAGGTGTTTGGTTGATGCAATCTTGAATTCCTTCCTTTACTGAAATGGATAACTTACTGCTGCATAAAAACCCAGAAAACTGAAGCTACCTTTCAATGCCCAATGATCGTGTGTGTCATGTGAAGAGACTTGTGGGATTGCTTCCACCACTTGCTGCAGATATTTACTTTGGATAGCAAGCACTGCTTGCTCTTGCTCGCTGTGTTACTTAAAACTTTACGTCAAGTTACTGTTTCCCATTGGGCCTTTTCTTACTTACCTTTCTCATAAAGAAACAACTAACCATAAGAGCTTGATATTTGACTTTGCATATTCGCATGACATGGTCACTCTCATAGATTGAGATAGTCCGTTGCTAGTGTGCCGGTGCTGGTGCCATACAAGCTGCACTAGGGTGTCGAGGTGAAGCCCAAGGACCTTAAAGACGCGATGGGCATTAGTGTTAGAAACTCACTGTGCCCACCTGTGAGCCCCCGATTTGAGGGGACAAGGGGCAGTGAGAGGTAGGAGGGCTGGGGAGAGAGAGACTCAGGCTGGCATCATAGGCAACCAGCACACGGGCTGGTTGCAGTCTGCAACAGCAGGAATAAAGGGGCTCTAGGCCTCACATAGAGGCACCAGGAGCAGCATTGACTGGCCGCCCAGGGCACCCTTAAATAGGGGCCTGTGGCTGGCCAAGTCGGCCAAACCAGGGCCACCGACCAGGGCCAACCCTGGTCGGTTTTCTAGGGCCCATGTGGTCGGCCACCAGACAGGGTACCGACCCTGCTGGTCGGTCAACTGAAGGGGCCTGGGCAGCGCCTATAAAAGGCCCACTCCTCCATTGGTTCCAGCATCCAGTGCAAGACTGAAAGCTCCTCTCCAAGGCTGTGTTCAGCACTCAGATCTGGAGCAGTTGGTGAGAGAGAGAGTCCATCAATATTCTCCAGCATTTTGCTATGTTTTGTACTGCTCCCTTGGAGCTATTTTTCTGCCCACCATCGGGTGGATGAATATACTCTCTCTCTCTCTCTCTTTCCGTCATATTTATTTCTGAGTGAGTGTTTGTTGCATCTGTGATCATCTATCTGAGTTGAGTGTGTGTAAGAGTTGGAGAGATCTTGGGTGGAGGTTTGAGTGATTCATTCCCTTTTATTTTCTAACATGGTATCAGATCCATAGGCTCTCAACTCTTCATCATCGAAGTACTCTCTGAAGGAAGGAGTCCCTTGGCAGAAAGGCGATCTTGTTTTCAGCTCAGGCTAGCACGGGAGGTCAGTACATCCTTTTTGCTTCAGTTTTTCAGTTTGCTATTCACCGAGATGGATCAGCGTTCAGAAGCCTCTACACCCATCGCTCGTCCTTCCTCCTCCTCCAGTCATCTTCCTTCTTCATTCATTCCCAATTTTGGTGAAGCTGGAAAGCTCGATGGGACGAACTATCCAATTTGGAAAGTCAAGATCCGAAGCCATCTGGTGGCACGGAAGCTATGGAAGATAGTGATTGGTACTGAGATGAAGCCGGAGGACATTGTGGACAAAAGAGGTGATGTTTTATTTGAAGTAGATGCGGATGAACTCAGTGCATGGGAGGAGAGGGATGCTCAAGCCTTAGAAATGCTAATTGGCACGACAGCGGATGCTGTGATTCCTCATATCTAGTTGGCAGAGATGTCTTCAGAGGCGTGGGCCATACTGAAGGAGCTGTATGAAACCGATAATACAGCCCGTATCATTACTCTTCAGCATCAACTTTATAATCTTGATATGAATGTGGGTGATAGTGTGCATGACCATCTGACAAAGGTGAAAGTCGTGCGGGACTAGCTCGCAGCGGTTGGTCAGAAGGTGGACTCGAGTCAATTGGCGTTGCTCACACTCCACAAGTTGCCACAGAGTTTCAAAAGTTTTGTGACTACGGTCACTGCGGGTCAACGGACTAAGCCAATCACTTTTGAGGAGCTTGGCTCACTTCTGCTTCAGGAGGAGGCTCGAGAGAAACTCTTTATGCAAACCGATGAGAAGGCATTAGTGGCCAAAGACGAGCTAAGAAAAGGCAAGCCAAATGAGTTCAAGAAGTCAGAGGACGCTGACCGAAAGAAGAAAATGAAGTGCTTTTACTGTGAAAAGCTTGGCCACTCCGCCAAAGAATGCCGAAAGAAGAAGGCAGATCAGAAGCGGAAGAGAGAAGCTAGGAACAAAGAAGAGCCTAAGAATGATTCAGCCAATGTGACGACTGGGCAGTTGTTTTTAATCGGTGAACATTGTTCAGCGTATGTAGTCAGTGAAGGAAAAGAGGGTTGGTATGTTGACAGCGGTGCTTCAAAGCACATGTCTAACAGAAAGACTTGGTTCAAAACCATGGAAAGTATACACCCGGATTCCAAAGTTTCTGTCGGGGATAGCCGGACATGTCCTATGAAGGGCATTGGTAGCATTCCTTTCATTACGACCGCAGGTGAGGAGAAGGATATCTCTAGAGTACTTTATGTACCCAACCTTTGCAAGAACTTACTATTTGTAAGTCAGATGGACAAGAACAACATGTCAGTTCTCTTTGAAGACGGCAAGGTCATCGTGACATCCAAAGCAAATGGATAGATGGTGGCCCAAGGAGTTAAAGAAAATGGACTGTACCGCCTCAGTGCAATGTTGGTTCATGAAGACAACGGAAAGTCCAAGCTTTGGCATGAGCGCTTCAGTGCCGTCAGCTATGGAACCTTGGCTGAAATGTCAAAATTGAAGATGGTGGATGGACTTCCACCTATTACAGGCAATGCTGGTGTCTGTAGGGCTTGTCTAGAAGGCAAGCAGCACAGGGACAAGTTCCCACAAGAGGCCTCGTTTCGGGCCAGCAAACCACTTGAGTTGGTTCATGCCGACATTTGTGGCCCAATGTCTACAGCATCATGGGCAGGATCCAGGTACTCATTTCTCTTTGTGGATGATTTCAGTAGAATGACCTGGGTGTATTGTTTGGCTAAAAAGTCACAAGCTTTCGAGAAGTTCAAGGACTGGAAGGCTAGAGTTGAAAAGGAGACAGGGGTGGATGTCAAGACGTTTTGTATAGACAAGGGGGGAGAATTCACCTCAAATGAGTTTAACACATTTTGTCGCAAGCATGGGATCAAGCGACAACTCACCACAGCACATACTTCTCAGCAAAACGGGGTAGTCGAGAGGAAGCATAGAACCACCACGGAGACATGGCTTGCTATGCTCCGAGGGAGGAACCTTTCTAAAGCCTATTGGAGTGAAGCTATCAATACAGCCGTACACATTCTCAACAGGACCCAGACGAAGGCCGTTAAGGACAAGACTCCATATGAGGCATTTTATGGTAAGAAGCCCTCTATCACTCATCTTCGCATTTTTGGTTCTAACGCATGGGTGCATGTGCACAAGGAAGAAAGGACCAAGCTTGATTCTCGGAGCAGAAAATGTATCTTTGTTGGGTATAGCGAAGAATCCAAGGCCTATCGACTCTTCGACCTAGTAAAGAAGCAGATCCTTATCAGTCGGGATGTCATCTTCGAAGAAAAGGAATCTGAACCCTAGGAGGAGCCTCAGATAGAGGAGGAGGAGATTGTTCAACCCCCGAACCCACCCCGCCCCAGGTTGACCATTCAAGAGGTGAAGAAATCGGAAGCTGATGTTCCACAAGGTACTGAGGAAGCGCTGGATGTTCCAGAAGCAGTTCCAGTTCCTCCTCCCACTGAGAAGGTACCTACGGACATTGGAAGACTCTCGAGTCACCGAAATACCTGAGAGTAGCAGTTCCGGATTGCGACGGTCCCAACGTCTTCAGAAGACCCCATAGGTGAATTTTGCATTGGTGGCTCAGCTTGAAGAGCCAAGGACCTTCGAGGAGGCGAAGGACAATCCAGAATGGTAGGCTGCCATGCAGGCAGAGATGGATGCTATCCTGAAGAACAATACCTGGGACTTAGTGGCCAGGCCTCCGCGACGGAAAGTCATCGGCACTAAGTGGGTATACAAACTTAAACACAAATCAGATGGCAGCTTGGATAAGTATAAAGCAAGGTTAGTGGTCAAAGGTTTTGCTCAAACTGAAGGCATGGATTTTGATGAAACTTTTGCTCCCATAGCTCGCATGGTTACTATCCGGACAGTGATTGCCCTTGCTGCCCAATTCCAGTGGCCTATTTTTCAAATGGACGTGAAGTCCGCATTCCTTAGTGGAACCCTGGAGGAGGAGGTATATGTGGAGCAACCACCGGGATTTCAAGATCCAGGGTCCCCATTAAAGGTCTGTAGGTTGAAGAAGGCGTTATACGGGCTGAAACAGGCCCCAAGAGCTTGGTACCAAAGGATTGATGTATTCTTTCAGAAGATAGGGCTAAGTCGGAGTCCTTCTGAGGCAAACCTTTACTTGTTCATTGAGAAGGGGTTGCGATTGGTACTCATCCTCTATGTTGATGATCTTATCTTGACAGGTGACCATGTCAAGAAGATTTCTCAGGTCAAGGAGCTACTCATGTTTGAGTTTGAGATGATTGACCTTGGGTTATTACACTACTTCATCTAGATAGAAGTAAAGCAGGCCAAAGACAGGATCTTCATTTCACAGGAGAAATATTGCAGAGAGCTTCTGAAGAGGTTTCAGATGGAGGATTGCAGGATAGCAGTAACTCCCATGGAGGTCGGGCTCAAGCCATGGTGGAGTTGATGGGTTAAAACCTTATGGGTGACTATCACTAAGTTTAAAATATGCACTATTATGTATGCTTTTATGTGATGAATTTTTGCATGTTTTCAGATTCATTTAGCAGTTCATAAGCCTTTAATTGTGCTTCTTAGGCTTTAGTTTCAAGGAATTGTGGCAATATAATTGATTGTTTCTAACTCGACATTCCTATCATTTTAGGTAAGGATTCAACATGGTAGAGAACAATATGATCGAGAGCAACTTGAGAGGCAAGTTCAAGCTCAACAGGCTGCTAGTTTGGCAAATCGAGGGATAAAAGCTCTAGAAAGTTGGGTGAGTTTTTTCGTCTCTATATCCTTATAATAATTGAAGATTTCATTTTAAAATATTCCGGAGATAACCATTAGATTGCAATTTTCAAACATAATCGTATGAAATCAAAGGGAAAAATTCTGATAAGTGATAAGTTTTTTTGGGTTACAAAGGGAAGAAATTGGCACGAATGCTATAGAAAAGGGGGTAGGGGCAGATTAAAGGAAGAGGATAGAAGAGCGGGGGGGAGGAAGAATGAGGGAGAGAAGGAAGGAGAAGAGTAGGAGAGAGAGAGAGGAAGAGGTGGGAAGAGTGGAGAGAGAGAGAAAGAGAGATTGAGAGAGATTGATTGGGGAGAGAGAGAGTTGAGGCTGCAAGCAGGAGGAAGGAGGGAGAGAAGATAGGATTAGATGTCACATAAAAAATACAAAACGAGGGGTGGATGGGACTTATATAGTCCCTCCCCAATTACCACCTAAAGAACCACTAACATAGCCCTTTCCCCCCCTTCATTACAGCCATCCCTTCCCATAGAATCTTGCCCTCAAAATTACATGTACTCGCTGCTACGCAAGGGTGCTGGGACATCGAAATGATGCTGATCAGCCTGGTCAAAGATAGGGTTACTCCTGGACAATACTCTATGGCAGCCATGGCTGTTCATCCTCTGGAAGCCCTTTCCATCTTCTGGGGTACTCAATGTTTACTCTGTTGCGGAGTACTCGATACTTGAAAGACAGATATCTCGTATATTCATCCGCATACTTCTTCTGCTTGGCTTGGGCATCCTGCATAGCCAACTGCAGAAGGGCATCCATCCTTTCCAAATCATTCCGTGCTTGCTATTTTTTCACAACCATGTCTGCAAGAGAAAAGGGCATTCCAACCTTGCATCCGTACATTGCCTCAAACGGGCTCATGCCAATAGAAAGATGCCTATTTCTGTTGTAGCAAATTCAGAAAGTGCCAACCATATATCCCAACACTTCTGAGTATCGTGACAAAAGTGCCTCAAGTATTCCTCTGCCCATTTGTTCACCCTTTCTGACTGTCCATCTGTCTGAGGATGGTATGCAGCGCTAGGTGTGAGCAAAGTACCTTTGCTATAAATTTCTCTTGCTAAAAGTGACCCATAAATTTTGCAACCTTGAATTCATACAAGCTCCATTGTGTGTAGAAGGCCGTCTTGTGCTCACCTCCTCCTTTCACCCTGATTTGATGGTAGCCAGACCTCAAATCTATCTTTGTGAAAAACTGAGCACCCTTGAGGTCATCCAACAAGTCATCAATCTTGGGGATTGGAAATCAGTTCTTAATAGTGGCATTGTTGAGATCCCTGTAATCAATGCACATGCGGTATGATCCATCTTTCTTCTTCACTAGAAGCATTGGGGAGGCAAAAGGAAAGTGCTATGAGAGATCAGGGAATTCCCGCATCTGTACTGCCACTTCCTCCGGCTCAACTTTAGAAAGATGGTATGGGGCTTTGTTTATGGGCTTACTACCAGGCTCCAAAACAATGGCATGATCCACGTCCCTCTTGGGAGGCAATTGGAAATGCATATCAGCAAATATAGAGAGCAATTTCTGCATATCCGAGTTATCCACAAGGGGAATGCTTCCCTTCTTAGCTACAGACACATTCAGGGCATAGATGACATTCCCGTTCTTGAGCTCTCTGGCCAATTAAAATGACCTGTATTTTCGGGGACTGTCATGCCCTGTAATACCACTTGCTTACCCCTATGTGCAAAGCAGAGTGTTAAGGCATTCAAGCCCATGCTGAATTCTTCTAGAGATTTCATCCAATCACATCCCAAGACAACGCAAAAAGATCTCCTGCAAAATCATAGTTATCAGAGATCCTGATCCTCGCACCGTGGCAACACAGTCTACTGATCATATGCCGTCCGTTGGCCACTCTGCTCTCAGACCGTGGTCTATCTCTATAGCCACCTTCTACAAGGTCTTGGTGTTGATGAAGCTATGAGTGCTCCCACTGTCCACAAACATGTGAACAGTCCTGCCCTTGATTTCACCCTTTAATCTGATAGTCTCAGCACTCTTGGCACCCATCAATGTATAAGGGGAGATAGCATATAATGCTGGCTGAGCATCCCAATAAATCTCCTCAGCCACATGAGCATTCCCATCCGCATCATCCCATGTATGGAATCGCATGTCAAGATGATGCTCCACAAAAGAGGCTCTAGGGATAGGGTGTTGTCTACCACGGGGGGGGGGGGGCTGAATGTCAAATGCGTCACTAGCATGCATGTTTGTCAGTGAGGGGTAAGGGTGACTTTTGCTCACGGAACTTGCGCCAAAAATCTTTGGAGTTGCTACAGAACTGGTGCTGAGGGGTACTCAACCTATTTCTCTTCTTTGTATGGAAGAGTGCCCAAGTGCTCCAATTCTTGCCACATTGACCGGAATTGCTATCCTGAGAGAGCACTCACACTATACTATGTTGCATGATGCATCATGCATGTAGCTGAAACTTGTTGCTTGTTGAGAGACTCTCCAATCTTCTCCATGTACTCATATAAAAGACCAAGAGTGCTCCCCTCCATGTTTGTAATGCGCAAGACTGTGTAGATCAGATTGAGAGTTTTGATCAAATCCTCAACCTCTACCCACCAGTCCTCTCTCATGACAACACGAATAAAATCTCTTAAGAGCCTTAGGGCTCCCTCTCTCATCCCACTGCATCCACTCATATGAGTACACAGTGCGTACCAACTCCCTGCGAACTTGCAGGAGTCTCTCAAGCACAATAAACATATATGCAAATCTGGTGGTTGCAGGCTGCTGTAGCTCAAGATTGCTATAGGCCCGAAACATGCTCAAAAATTTTGGCCTCTTTTTCACAAATTTTACCATGCTTCGTGCAGTGCGAAAGATGGAATCAACCCATTGTATTTCACCTATGTTCTCGATCAATAAGTCGAGGCAATGTGATGCATAAGGGGTCCACACAATACTTAGAAACTCGTCCTCTAGCATAGAGCCCATAGACTTGCAATTGCTCCCATTGTCTATCACTACTTGCACAAGTGCTAGAGGAAAAGGCATCAGGAGGAGTACCACCTGCAGAAGGACCAGCAATAGAAGGAACCATTGTAGCATTGGCTGGCCTCAGATCAGTCCCAGAAACAATATTCCACAAATGCTTTGCAACAAGAATATGTTTCATGAGATAAGACCACATCGGATAGTTGGTGCCATCCAACTTATCATCTTCACGAAGAACTCCAAATAAATCTTGATTGTTCCCAACCATAGCAACTGTGATAACCTGTAAAAGACCTGAAAATCCAAAAGCCTCAAGGCTGTCACTGCAAAAAGGTGGCTGTCCCAAAAATGACAGCAAATATCTGCAAATTTCTGACCCAAATCAAAGGGCAAATGCAGATTTGACCCAAATGTGACTGTGATAGGCAATGTTCACTGCAAAAAACAGCAAATTTGGCAAAAGCCCCAAATTTATTGAGGGCAAATAGGCCAAAAAGAGGGCAAATTCAGAAAAGCCCCAAATTTTGCTGAAATTTTGCAAATGTGACCCAATGTTTGCAAATCTGACTCAATGTCCTGCAAATGTAACTGAATGTCTTGCAATCTGACCCAATGTACTGCAGTCTAAACAAGAAATTGCAGAACAAATCCCAAAACTCCAATTTCTTGCAAGAAATTGCAATTAAAAGAGGTGAAAGGAAATGAAAACCCCAAATTTTCCAATGTCCTGCAATAGCCCCAAAATTTTCCAATGTCCTGCAAAAGCCCCAAATCTGCAAATGTCTATAGATGACTGCAGTGAGACCAAGGACCTGTTTCCAACCAATGCTAAAAAAAGGTACAGAACCTATGGTGAATCTGTACGAAATACCCAGATGAAGCTGTACTGCTGACGACTGAAGGTACGTAGTACGGGAAGCTGGTATAGACTGTTGACGACTGAAGGTACGGTGAAAGTACCTTGTACTCCTACGCAGGTACAGTTGTATGGCATAGGTACCTTATACGGCGAAGGTACGAAACGGCGTACGGTACGAAAGTACGACGGATCTATCGTTGCACTGTACGTACGGTGAACTGCAGGTACGGGTGTACGACGGATGTACGGCGCGAAGTACGGAGCAGAGTACGGCGCCGACGGGTGTACGGCGTCCTTCGATGGATGTACGGCGACGATGCAGATCTGCTCACGTAAGGGCTGCACGACGCAGAAACTGTACGGAAGGTACGGATTGTACGATGCCTGCTTGTCGACCAGCAGGGCAGAAAAATCTCCAAAGAGCAATGGAGGCTTGGGGTTGAGGAGAGCTGGAAGGCTAGAGAAAAACCTGCTCTGATACCACTGTAGGTGCGAAACGAAGAGAGAAAGTGAGAGTGCAGGTACAGGACGAGTCGAAGAGAAGTCACGTCAAACTTAGATTGATAGATAAGGTTCCAACAAAGTACTTGTATCTAGGCCTAGGACTAAGTGTCCTAGGTGTCACATAGGACTAAGTGGCCTATGTGGCATAGAAGGCACTAACACTATAAGTGCCTACACTTATACCTACAAGGCACATACCATGGCCTATAGGTCATCACTAGAACCACCAAAAGATGGCCTACAATGTTCAGTAGCTCCTCCTCATTTCGACGAACGAAGTCTAGTTTCTTCCTCCGTACCAGTCTACGTTATTCACGTAGCGCATCTGGTGAGCTCGGAAGACTGTTTTTGGTTTCGAATCTGAGTTGACGGCATAAGGCCTTACACTCATCATCGTACCAACTATTATAGGGTACGGTTCCAGGGGGTGGTGGGCGGGTGGAGCGGGTGGTGTGGGGAAAAGCGTGAATGGCAGCCTCGTGTAGTGAGCGGGTGACAAGGGCAGCTCGATCCTCTAAAAGGGGTATGAAGTCAATATAAGCGAGAAGTATGTACAGACGGCCAGAGTAAGAAGGTGAGTGATCCTGATCAAAGCGTATATCGTGGTAGGTGGAGTAAGCACTGAGTGGGGTGGAAGGTGCTGTGCGAAGGGAGGTGGAGATGCGAAAGAAAATGTATTTATGATCAGCCCCCGGGGGGAGAGGTGCTACAGTGAAGTCAGTAATGCGAGATGTGAAGACAGGGGATCCCATGATGTAATAATCAACACTGGAGCCCCCCCCATGTGGAAAGCATGTGAAACCACCTGAAGCGGGCCATCTGTCAAGACCATTATAGATAATGAGATCATGTATTCTGCCTAGGTCTAATAGGGCCTGTCCATAGGATGAGAGTGGACCTCGCCTGTCAGCCGAAGCCCGTAGCATACCTACCTCCTCAAGGTCAACATCTGCCAGTAGAGTGGAATCATCTCTGAAATCAAGAAGTGGTACCTGACGGGCCCTTGTCCTCGCATTGAAGTCCCCCACTAAAAGGACTTCTCGCGGCTAGAAAAGTCAACGATGGACTGATAAAGGGCAGCAAATGGGGATGTCTCATCATCACCTCGAATATCTCTGGCAAAGTGGGAGGTCTCCGGGGGGAAGTAGCAAACTGCGATAAACAGATCCTGGTTGTCCATGTGTCGTATCCGGATCCAAAGAAATCTGGAATGTGTATCTCTCGGCTCTACTGAAATGATCCCCCGAAGTGTGGATCTGAAAAGGACTGCAACTCCACATGAACCTCGAACTCCTCCTGTACCCCTCGTCTCATCTCTGTAGGCAGACTCCCATGTATATCCGCTGACTATTGGGAGAGGGCACTCTGGACTCTGATGTGTCTCTGTATAGAAGACTATGTCGTGGCCTGTATAGGATTCCGAGAAGTTCCCTGGTTCTGACCATAAGGTATAATTACAGTTCCAAATGGTGCAGGACAGGGTCTCGGATATTTGAGTCTCATAGGCCCCGCTTCCCTATGTAGGGGAGGGGGCAGGTGTTCTACGGGGGCCTGTAAGAAGTCGTCCCTCTCGTACCATTGCCCACTTTCCCTCCTTTCGGGCTTGATCCCGCTGCTGCAGCAAAGAGCGCCTCTCCTCAACCTGTAGAGGTGTGAGGTCCTCATCCACAGAGATCGTTGGTTGATCTCGAAGGACTGACCTGCGTCGTAGAGCTGAAAGTCGTGCCTGAGTGTCATGAAATCGTATGATCAGGGGTTACTCTCGGTTGGGATCTCTCCCCACCCGCCATGCCCTCTCTATCTTGTGCTCAGCCACACCCAGGGTAGCAGTCACGAACGCAGTCGCATCTACCATCGGTGTAGCCTCAGTGCGTGGGATCTTGCGTACTCTGATGTTGAGAGCCTTACTGGCTCTCTGCTGCTGCTGCTTCATGAGGGTAGCCAAAATGGTGACCCTTGCGGGTTCGCGTTTGGCCACGTCAACCCATCCGGAAGTCTCCTCAATAGCAGATTGCATGCTCGCAATCTGTGCCTCGACCACCGGGGTACTCCCTAGGGCAGTGTGTATGGCTGTGACCTCCTATCGGAGCTGCATGATATCCTGTCTGAGTCCCTGAATAAGACCCGCTTGCTCCCGAATGGCCCTAGCCTGCTCCTGTATGATGCGGCTCTGCTCCTGGTTGAAGCGGACTTGCTCCCGTGCGAAGCGAGCCAGCTCCATCTCACGCTCACAAAAACTATGTATCTCCGTGAGTAGGGTCTCACGGGCCTCTGGTGTGTCAGTCCACCCATGTCCATGCTGAAACTGTGGTGATTGTGGCATGAAAGAGTGGGACTGAGTTCGAAAACTGGACGGTGGCTGAGTGAGGAACGGAGATGACAGTGGAATGGATGAGGCAGTCCCAACGGGATGTGGGAGGGTGGGCTGATTGAGAGGGAGAGGGGAGAGTGAAGCGTAATGCGGCACAGTGTATGACACCTCCGAAGTAGGGGTCATAAGCTGTGCGAGAGCTGTAACAGGAGAAGAGGGAAAGGGAGCAACAACCGGCGCCATGGGCATGAGTATGTCACTGATCGTAGATGTAGATGGAGCTGAGACTGGAACTAGAGCTGGGCCTGAAGCGGGGAGTGAAGTCAAAGTAGAGATAGAGATAGAGGGAGCTGAGGTTGGGGCTAAAAACGAAACTGACACTGTAGCGGGAGTTGAGGTTGAGGTTGAGGTTGAGGTTGAGGTAGAGATAGAGGCTGAAGAAGTTGAGGCGGGTCCTACCTTTGCCTTGCTGTTTACCCCGAGTCCACTTCGGTTGTAACGCGTGTTCACATCCTCCAAATTCAGTTGTGTCGTTTGCTTTTTTTTGTTGTTGTTATTTTCGTCTTTCTTGGCTTTGTCCCCCATTCTCTTGGGGTACGGGTGTAGATCTTAGTGTTAATGTTCAGCCGGGAGCGGGAGCACCAGTTTCCCCCCCATAATGGGAGGGTGGAGAGGCAGCCAAGAGGTGGAGAAGGAGGAGAGGCTAAGATGGAGAGAAGGAAGGAGGAGAGGTGAGAGAGAGAGGAAGAGGAAGAGGAAGAGGTGAGAGAGAGAGAGAGAGAGAGAGAGAGAGAGAGAGAGAGAGAGAGAGAGGAGGTTGCAAGGAGGGAGAGTAGATAGGATTAGATGTCACATCAAAAAGTACAAAATGAGGCGTGGATGGGGTACATAGTCCCTCTTCAATTCCCACCTAAAGAACCACTAACATAGTCCTATTTCCCCCTTCATTACAAAGGCTATGCAAGAGAGTGCATGTCGCATTTAGTAATTCTCATAACATTCGTTTTGTGTAGTTAATTTATGGATTACGGAGTAGCTTGCGCCCACACTTAGCAACGTACTTTGTGGAAGCAATTGAGGATGTCCTGGAAGCACATGGAGGGGAGGGATCCATCTAGCCTAATTGCCTTCCCATTAACATTTAACAAATACAATTAAGGAGATGAAGGTACAAGAGGCTGCCCATACTTAATGACACTCCGTGGAAGCAATCGAGGGTGTCTTGTTGGAACTTGAACGCAAGTGGAGCTGGAGGAGACGAAATTACAAGATATTAAAGTGGGCTGCATGTCAAATCTTTCATAGAGGCCTACAATCATGCTCACCACTTTGCAGATATAGATGCCAATAAGTCCTAAATCTACCCTATTGGGTGTGCAACCATTTTGCATTACAAAGGGACTGTTGGGATAACACCCTCATTGCTTATAATGCTTTTATTATTATTTTTAATACTTACGGTCACTAGTTCCAGATAAGGGCTCTTTAGGGTCCCATAGCTCGTGGTTTGGGGGACTTAGAATGTGACGCTGGTTAATATAAAATATGGTTCCTCTACAATTTCCAGGGCACACTTGTAAATTTAGAGCCAGTCACATTAGCAAATAGCGTGCTTTCTTCATTTCAAGCTCACACATTCAAAGAACAGCCCTTCAGCAAGTCAATTCTTGCTGTGGGAACACACCTATGCATAAAAGAAGGTATTTTCTGCTGCATATTTCTCTCTTGAAAGTTGGGGCATGGCACATGGTGAAAAGCTACTGCAGCATGGGTTTCAGCAGATGCACATCAGGGATTAACCTTTTGGTAAGGTACTAATCTCATTTCTGCTTTAGCAGCCTAGGGATATGCCTTTTTGTTGCAGGTAGGCATCAAATGATGTGCCTCATGTGAAGAAAAGCTCAATGACATGGGGAACTATTTAACTTACGTCCTGGAGTTCACCATGAACATGCTTTCACAATTAGATTCCAAGGACATGGAAGGTTGACAGACATGAATGGATAATCAAAGTTTATAGCTGCAAGCAATGTAACGTTCCCACTGTTTAACCTTATAGTGAGTCCAAAGTCTTCAGCTCAAGGTTGAAAAATTTTAGTGGATAAGTCGAGATTAGCAACACAAGGAAGCAAGGTGCTGCAGCTCAAGAGTCAGCTCGATTCATCATGGATGAGAGAAAGATCACTCTCTAATCAGCTCACCAACATATAATATATTACAGAGTATCTTGCAATGATTGTTGAGACAGTTAGGATAACATCTTAATTCCCGTCATCACAACTCCTCGGCAGCTTGCCCAGGATATTACATCTTGTTTCTCCACCTTAATATGATAGCAAGGTTTTCCATATCCATTACCTGCCATGGAAGAGATGATTGGGAGGCTGAATCATGAAGAACAGATAACACATTCCATGGAGTGTTGCAATGTTGCTGACTAGGCCCTTGTTGGGAAAGGCAAAAGCAAACTTAAAAAAAAAGAAAAACCCTTTTATAGCAGCAAACATGGAGGATAATGTTGAGGGATCTAGTAGTGGATCCTAGAAGATGCACGAGAAAGGTAGATGCCATTACTGTAGCCTACTACGCCATTATGAGACCAAGGCTGAGGGATCTAGCAATGACCCAAGAAGATGTCCAAGAAAGGAAAATGCATTACTGTGGCAAAGGCCACTATGAGAGCCAATGATCAAGCTAAAAAACAGTATGGATATGCAGTCCATGAAACCTCCACTATGAGAGACAAGGATTCACTATGAGAGGCAATGATTAAGCTAAAAACCAGTATGCATGCAGCCTAGAAACCTCCAAAATAAAAGAACATTTAGTCCATCATTTATGTGTCAGAATACTTGTTTGCAGCTGATTTTATGAAGCACATGATTTGTTTGGATGAGCAGCTGGCTGATGTGAGGATGATAGCCATGTGTAGCCACAAGTTGTGGTTCATGCACTTGTTGTAAGGCAACTATACCTTAATTTGGGAGAGCTATGCAATCGTATGAAGGCCAACATGCTTTGCAGATTCAGCTTGAGGGTGAGCATCTATATATTGCAGTATGAAAGGAGCCTAGTCTCCAGTAGCACAAATGATAGTGTTTGGTTGATAGAATCATTCGCTATAAGCACATGATCGGTCAGCGGGATTGCTTTCAGTCTTTAATCTTCATATTCAAGGGGTGTGTAGGGCATTGTATTTATCTACCTGTTGACTTAAAACAGGAAATCTCAAAAAATATAAGATATGTGCCAAGTTTCAAGAAATATGTACTTCGTAGGGTTTGCAGCCATGTGTGATAATAGAAATTGTCACATGCCCAATGGCTAACTACGGCTTAACCTGGATTGGAAGATCTAAAAAATTTGGATGCATCTAGGGTTTGACGTTGGTCTTACCCATGCTGTCAATAGTGATGGTTGAGCCGAGGCTAGTCTAGCATTGGTAGAGATGGAGGGTTGGGGTGCATGTGAAGGTAGGGTTAGGAATAACCTAGAGTTGACACTTGAGCTAGCATGAATGAGATTTATATTCCATGGAGAATGCTTCTAGGAAAAGCCCTTTTATGGAAAACTAGACTATTTAAGGCGTAGCTCTTACAATTAGAGTTGGATGTTAAATATAGTTGAGCTAGGCTTATAAATAGAAGCTAAGGGCTCATTATTAGTCACATTTTGGGAGAGGTAGCTAGCCAAGAGTAGTAGCTTTGTGGAAGGAGCACGTGATATGGGACACATGTCTAAGTATTTGGACTAACTTCCTCGGTGGTGTAGGTCGCAGGGTCAGGGCCTTAGGGTAATCGCTGTGAGTTAGAATCTTCCAGTCTATCAAACCATTGAGAAGAGCGCATGGACACATGTAACCAAACCCCTAGGTATGGGCCCTGATATTGGTATCAAATCAAGCTTTGATGTTGTTCTTTGAATTGTTCAATAGTTAAAAAATCTTGTTCTAATTGACAGTTGCAATGTATATATGTTCAGTCTGAAGGGCCTGAAGGGGGAAGAAGAGCAAGAGGGAGAGAGTGTGAGTAAGAGAGAAGACACAAGTGTGCGGGTGTGAAGTGATGAGCCACACCACAAACTCATTAGTTTTATTAGGATTAGGTTTTATCCTATGACTGTCTTAAGACAGTTTTATCCTATGACTGTCTTAAGACAGTCATAGATGTCTTAACTTTAATAAAGGGGTGGCAATGTGCCTTTACCCCAACAACCTCCCACCTAAAGGCCAATGTGCCTAAAGGGGAGAAAAGAATAACAATTACAGCAATATACAGTTACTGTATACAAGACCATAAAATAAGAATGGTCTCATCCTAATCCCATGATGTGGCGGCAATGTGCAAACCGCTCAGTAGGCAAGCTCTTAGTGAGCAAATCTGCAGGATTATCATCAGTATGCACCTTCACAAGCTCAAGTCGCTTGTCTTCCAGTACCTCCCTGATGAAATGATATTTCACATCTATGTGCTTGGTCTTCTGATGATAGACCGGATTCTTTGCCAACATGATAGCACTCTGACTATCACAGTGCAAAACTGGCATATCTCCTGTAATACCCAAGTCTCCCACCAGCCGAGTAAGCCATATTGCTTCCTTGCAAGCCTCAGTGGCTGCAACATATTCAGCTTCAGTAGTTGACAGTGCAATGCATTTCTGCAACCGAGACACCCATGATATAGCACCTCCTGCAAATGTGAAAATATAACCGGTAGTAGACTTCCGGTTATCTGCATTCCCTGCATAGTCTGAATCTGTAAAACCATGCACCAATGCATCGTGCTTACCATAGCATATGCACAAGTCTTTGGTACCCTTGAGATACCTCAAGACACCTTTCACTGCTTCCCAGTGCCTCTTGCCTGGATTTGCCATATACCTGCTGATGACTCCCACCGCAAAAGCAATATCCGGACGAGTGGCAACCATGGCATACATCAAAGATCCAACTGCAGATGCATACGGAACCTTGGCCATTTCAGCCTTATCATCATCTGATCTGGGGCTGTCCTTACTGCTGAGTTTTAAATGTGGAGGCAACGGGTACTAATAGACTTCCCCCCCTCCATTTTAAAGCGCTGCAGTACTTTGTCAATGTACTCTTTCTGTGACAGAAACAAAAGTCCCTTGGACCTGTCACGAGTAATCCGCATGCCAAGAATATGATTTGCATCACCCAAGTCTTTCATGTCAAAAGACTTATGCAGTTGTTTCTTCAAAGCACTAATCTCATGCTGAGATTTACTGGCAATAAGCATGTCATCCACATATAGAATGAGTAGCATCAAACTGCCATCCTTTGCCCGTTTGGTGTACAAGCAATGATTGGTCTCACACCTATGATACCCTTGGGACTGCATGAAGGCATCAAACTTCTTGTACCATTCTCTTGGCGCCTGCTTGAGTCCATACAAGCTCCTCTTGAGCTTACACACAAGCTGCTCTTTCCCTTTAACAGCATATCCCTCTGGCTGACTCATATAGATCTCATCATGGAGATCTCCGTGAAGAAAAGCTATCTTCACATCCATCTGACATAAATCCATGTCGTCATGAGCAACAAGAGCTAACACTGCTCTCAAAGTAGTCATCTTGACTACAGGGGAAAAGATCTCATCAAAGTCAATGCCCTTCTCCTGCTTAAATCCCTTGGCAACCAATCTGGCCTTATACCTCGGTAAAGCATTTGAATCCACTTTGACTTTGTAAACCCACTTGCATGGCAAAACCTTTCTGCCTGCAGGTAGCTGCACCAAGTCCCATGTATCATTTTGAAGTAGGGAGTCCATTTCTGACTGCATGGCTTTCTCCCACTTCTTTTTCTCTATTCTTCCCATAGCTTCCTTGAAGCTGGAAGGCTCACCACAATCAGTCAGCATGATAAAATCAGCCACATTATTGGCTCCTGGAACAAACCTGGCAGACGTCCGTTGTACACGGGTGCTCCTCCTAACAAAATGTTCCGGATTAGGCTGCTGTCCAGCCTGTTCTTCATGCATGACGGGTGGCTGTACCACCATATCTGGCTGTTCTACAGCCCCATCTGCTGGCATATCCAGTGGTGCATCATTGGCAAAATTATCTGGCTAATTTTCAGCCTGTATACCCTCTTGAACAGGGTTATCTGCAGCAGCCTGCTGCTGCATATAAATGGGCATTCTTTGCTGTCCAACATCATCATAAATAACCCTCCTGTATTCCACAGGTTGCACGGGTTCCTTGTGTACACTATCCTCTTTAAAGATGACATCATTGCTGCGTATAATCTTCCGTTTAACGGGATCCCATAACCTGTACCCCATTTCACCTTCGTCACCATAACCCATAAAGATGCATCTGATAGACTTTGGATCCAGTTTGGTGCACAGTTCTTTGCGTACATAAGCAAAGCACTCGCAGCCAAATACACATAAGTGCTTGTATGAAGGTGGCTTGCCAGACCACACCTCCTCTGGCACTTTCAACTCCAAAGCCTTGTTTGGCGACCTGTTAATAATGTGAACTGCTGTTTGCACGGCTTCTGCCCAAAAGCCATGGGGTAATGCAGCATAAGACAACATACATCGAACCTTCTCCTGAATAGTTCGATTCATCCGCTCACTTGCACCATTTTGAGATGCATTATGAGGGGATGTGAGTTCCTGTTTGATGCCCTTAGCTTGGCAAAACTGCACAAAAGCATGTGACACATACTCACCCCCATTATCGGATCTGAGGCATTTCAGCCTACGACCTGTCCGATTCTCAACCTGAGCGACAAACTTCTTGAAAGCATCTAAGGCATCGCCCTTATGCTTCAAGAAATAGACCCACACTTTGCGTGTGGCATCATCAATGAAAGTAATAAAATATTTTGCACCCCCTAGTGATAACTGTGGCATCTCACACAAATCAGTGTGTACTAGATCAAGCGGTGCTCTATTCTGGGGAGTTCTCCTCTTATGAGGAGTCACAGAATGCTTGCCAAATATACAATGATCACAAGTAGGCAAATCTGAAAAAGAAAGAGACGGCAGATAACCCAAACGTGACAGTTCTTGCATTCCTTTAACAGACATGTGTCCCAACCGGCTATGCCACAATGAAACCTTTGGCAGCTCGGTTATGGCAACAACATGATTACCCACACTGGAAACATAAAGAGGGTACAAGGTATCACTCTTAAAACCCTCAGCCACTACAGCGTGGCCATCAGTAATCACCCATTTGGAATCCCCAAATGTGGTGTGGTAACCACTGTCATCCAATAAGCCAGTGCTAATCAGATTTTTCTTGATTTGCGGCACATGACGGACACCATCAAGCATGAATATGCGTCCATTAGGAAATACCATCTGTATACTGCCAATCCCTGCAATTTGACATGCATAGTTGTTCCCAAGATGAACAACTCCATGAGTACCTGTGTAGGAAGTAAACCACTCCCTATGAGGAGTAACATGAAAAGAAGCACCTGAATCCAAGAGCCAGGTGTGCATGTCATGGCCATCAATAACCAAAGCATGTGCTATTACAGCAGAAGAGCATAAAACATCATGTATGTCACTGTCACTGTCCTGTTGCTGCAACATTCACTGCATCCAAGTCATCTGCCTTGGCCTTGCCTTTGCCTTTGCTTCCATTGCTTGCATCCTTTGTTTCAGCCTTCTTGGCTTTCTGATCCCGTATGAACTTGAAGCACTTAGACTTCACATGTCCCTTCTTGCCACAATAAAAGCATTCAATATCCTTTTTGCCACGGGACTGACTGCGGGATTTGGACTTACTAGCAGATCTCCCCTTCTGCTGAGTCCTGCCTCTATCCTGTACCTGCAAGGCATTTGAAGACTTGCTGCTCGCATTATTCTTCCTGCTCATCTCCTCCATAAGGAGAGAGCTCTCTACATCAGCATAAATAAGAGTGACATTCGAATTTGACAAGGTGGTCTTGAAAGTGTCCCAACTCTCAGGGAGGGTACACAGCAAGAAAGTAGCCTTGAACTCCTCATCAAGATTCAATCCCTGTGCAATCAGCTGTGTAAAGATGGCATTGAACTCACTCAAGTGTGAGGTCATAGCTGTACCTTCCTTCATGCGAAGATCAACCAGCTTCTTCAACCAATAAACCTTACTGGCTGAGCTCTTTTGGGCATACAATTCTTCTAGCCTTTGCCATAGACCATAAGAGGTCTTTTCAGCCTGAACATTGAACACAAGAGTGTCAGAAATAGTGAGCATGATAGCTGCCCTTGCGGACAAATCAAGCTCTTCCCAGTCATCAGCTGCCATGTCAGATGGCTTGACACCCTTCACCCTTATGGGCTTAGAAATCTTCTTTAACAGAAGTACATTCAAGCACTGTTCTGCCCATAATGCATAATTGTGTGCTCCTTCCAGTTTCTTTATGTTCAGAATTGAAGATTCACTTCCCCCTGATGCCATATCAGATAGGGAAAGTACCTGACTCCCTGGAAGTAAAAAAAAAGACAGAATAAAAATTCTGATTTCTCAGAAAAAACCTGCTCTATCAAGAGCCAGGAGCACTCACAATAGTGCTGTTTTTTACTGTCAGGAAATCTGCAGCAAAACAGAAAATTCTCCCAGTTACTGTACCTTCTGAAACACTGTACCGTGCTCAAATAGGCATAAAAACAGTAATTTCAGACTGCTGCAGCTGCTCAACAAGTGCTTAACAGTGCATAATCAGCTGACAAGGCACAAACACTGCTGTAAACACTGCTGTACTGGCTGTACTGATCACTTCTCCCACCTCAGATGAGGTATTGCACTGAGTTAATATGCATAAACCACTTGGCAAACACCCAAAAAAAATGACACTTCAGCCTGTCACAAAACCTGCAACAGAAAATGGGATAAATCCCAAGCAATCACCCTTCTGCCAAGGGGATAAAATGCATCTGAAGATCTCTGTCGGTGACCCAAGTGCTATCAAACAAAATCTGGGCAAAAGCCCCTTGATCTGACACCTGAACCAAGTGAAGAACACCTCAACACTGAGGTAGCATGCAATGTGAAAATCTCTCTGACAAAATCAACCAACAGTGTAATGCATATACTGTCCTGTGTAGAAATGACATACACAGATCCCAACGTACAAACACTCAATGAGGAACCTTTTGAGCACTGTCAACGATGGACAGTTAGGGACCGAGTAAACTCGATGCGCCCTGGCCAAGCGTGGCTCAACTGAGGTTCTTTGAGTGTTGCACAAGAAATGTGACCTGCAAGAAAATGTCACCTCGACACTGCGGAAATCGAGGCAAATGTGTGCTCTGTGGCACCACACTACCTCAAGGCATACAAAGCATCAACTGCCAGGCAAAAGCCCTATGATCTGCTCACCCAGAAACTGAGATTCAAGCCCAGTAAAAGCATAAAAGTCCTCTGCAAAATCAAGGCATTTCCTTCACGAAAACAGACAACTGTGCAATCAACCACACACTGTGGTTCTCTTCACCTCAAGCACGAGGTAAATGAAGGTACTTGCTGTACTTTCAAGAAAACACAGTTCTGTGAACTGAAAGATGATCCTGAATCAAGAGCAGAGAGCTCTTTCTCCTTCTTTTCTTCCCACAAAAAAAAAATTCTGCCTGCTGTACTTGATGTACCTTCGCACATGTGCAGAATCCCAGAAGAGAGAAGACAAAAAAATTTCGACGGTCTCCCTGATGCAGCTCCCTGTACCTGCGGAGTGTAGATCCGTACGGATGTACGGCTCCTGTACGGAGTCCGTACAGCAGGTACGGATGTCCGTACCTGAGCGCGCGCTGCGCGCTCTGGTTCCGCGCAGCCTGGTGCTGTGCACAGGTTGCCCCTGCGCAGGCTAGCAGCTAGCAACTGCTGCCCTGCTCTACGCCCGCGCCCGCGACGTGCCCTGCTCTACGCCCGCGCCCGAGCCCGCGCTTGCGCCTGCGATGCAATGCCGTCGCTGCGATGCCTTCGACGCCCGTCCGTACGGATGTACGGACAACGTACGTCCGTACGGCGCTGTCTGACCTGCTGGCTAGGTAGAGGTCGAGGGGGGTGGGTAGGCAAGGGTAGAGGGGAAAGGTGGCTCTGATACAAGTTGAAGGGCCTGAAGGGGGAAGAAGAGCAAGAGGGAGAGAGTGTGAGTAAGAGAGAAGACACAAGTGTGCGGGTGTGAAGTGATGAGCCACACCACAAACTCATTAGTTTTATTAGGATTAGGTTTTATCCTATGACTGTCTTAAGACAGTCATAGATGTCTTAACTTTAATAAAGGGGTGGCAATGTGCCTATACCCCAACACAGTCTATGGAATTTTCTAGTTTGCATCAAGGAGAGCATGAATTGCGTTTACCGGAAGAGCCAAATCAGCAGAGTAGACTTGTAATTGGAATTTGGGCAGGAATCCTGTATTGAGAGCAAGCCAACTATGTCTTAGCAGGGATAATTGTTTATGCTTTGGGTTGTGATGGGAAAAAAGTCTCGTGGATATTTATTAGTATGCTTTCTATAACAAACGAGTAAGCTGTGTCTTCTTGCTTGTTTGCATGGGTTAACTAGGCATAAGGATTAGCCTCGTAGAGAGTTGTACACACGTGAGGGTGCAAGAATGCAATACTGGGTGCAAGTAGCCCCTCCTCTGTAGATTGCTCCCGTATCAATGCCAAAATGAAATTGTGTTAGTGCTAGTGACCACTGTTGATTGGAGGAGTCACTTATCTGGCTAGCTTGGTAGTGATGGCTATGATGGACAACGAACTCTCCTATCCTTTCTTGCTCCATAGACCATGGCTCTAACTGGCAAGGTCTATACAAGTTTGAGAGAATAACCTACTCTCATTACCATTGGGTGCCAGCACTCTTGTCATCCTGGCATAAAACAGTCCATAGAGATGAAGACACGAGTGGGAAGGATGGATGGGGGCATAGGAAGTAAGAAGAAGAGGCGACATTGCAGCCTTCTCCATCAGAAATCCGACCGTATGCTGTCCATGACTGGAACAGGCTACTGCAAAGAGCCGCTTATTTTCTCTGCTTCAGTCCGTTCTGTAATAGCTTGTCAATCGCCGATCCCAAGCAGGTTCCTACGGCTGTGCTGCTGACCACTATGTTGATCCCAGCAGGTTGTCTTGGCTCCACCAAGAGTCGACCCCTAGGATAAATCATGCGACTTGCGAAGGCTGTTCCAAACACCAGCAGAATATATCCAGACTCCATGCCTTGGGCAGATACCTCCGAATTGTTCCCTGATCCCTCTGCTTCACGTTGCCTTGCAGAAGCTCTGCAATCAGCAATCAATTGTCCGCATTGCCTTAGATCTACGTAGCAAAGCCTGCAGATCTGCGTCAGCGCTGCACTATCCTGGTCCCTCATCGGCGATAACATTTGATACCATGTGAGAGTTGTGCACTTGCGGAAGCAAGTGAGAGATAGAGAGGGATTGACACTGAGAAATAGGTAATAGCAACTGTTTAGATCCAAGACTACAACCAGAGCCAAGGGGGCTGGTCAGGAGTAGTGCTCCAAGTGACCTCAAATATGAGATACGTGGGGAGGGACCTTTTATATGCCCCCCCTCTAGCCTGGTTGGCCAGCAAGGGTTGGCTGACAGACTGACCAGCAGGTTGGCCTAACCCGGCCCAACCAGGGTCAGGTTAGTTCAGTTTGAGCCGACCTAGTTGGATGTCCAATTGGGCTTAACTCAGCCCTAACCAGGGGTCAGGGTAGCTTCCATCAGCCAATCTGAACCAGGCCAGAAGTCCCCTATTCCTACTCCTCATTCCGAGTGGGCACACTGCCATCTCTATTGGGATAAGTGTGATCAAGGGCTGGCTCTATGGTGCATGTGTGCATCTAGGGGAGTCACATGTGTGTGTGTGTGTGTGCGTGTGTTGTAAAGGCACATCAAGTGCTATGATGTGTCTAGTGTGTGACCTAAGTGATGATGTAAGCCAAAGGTCCCCACATGGGAGGTTCCTTTGATTTAGGCCAGTCCCACTGATGTAGGGACTGATTGCCACTGATGTAGGGAAGGTGCCTTTGATCTAGGCCACCTTCTCCCCATTTCTATAAGAGAGAGTCACCTCTCTCACAATCAATAGTGAACAACATTTTTGGTTACATCTTGTGCTCTCACTCCTCTTCCAAGATGCATCTATTCTATCCCACGTGTTTCTACATTTGGTATCAGAGCTTTAGGTTCTAGATCTAGCCTAGCCTAGCATTAGATGCTCCCTAGTAGGATTCTTAGACTTTTTCAAGCTTCTACCATCTTCACCATTTCTTTCCCAAATTTGTGAGAGCTTGTTCTCCCTCGTCGTTTCACCATTCTCCAAGCCCTTTGTGCTGTAGATCAATCTCTGCAGGGCGCACCTTCAGCTCGAAGCTTGTCGCGAAATTGTGCCTCCACCCCTGTGCCAACAAGAAAACAGTCCGCCAATGTATCGTGTAATTCCGCCTCTGTGGTCACTCATTTCCAAATTCCTCTAAGCACGAGTTGGGCGACACTACAAGCAAGCTGCTGATGAAGTTTGAGCTCGTTTGGTTAAGCATTTGAGGAGAAACAGACAAAAGACTAGTCGATTTTACTAAGCTTCTATATGGCGACCTGGCGCAACATTGTGCCTCTTCTTGCTGGTAGCCCTGGTCTGGTATACTAGTGTTATTTCTGCATAAAAATCCCCTTGAATAGAGCTACGAGCTATGCGAATTGTGGCCTCCAATCTACCTTGGTCTCTGCAGGCAGAATTCTTCATATTCTGGTTAAAGGGTGTTGAGCAATCACCATAAGTTTGGGGCTTCTATTATTTACTGCAAACTTTCATTGTTTTGATTGTACTTGAGTAGTAGAACTCAGTCATGGAGCTCATGAGTGTCCTTATACTTTGCATTTAGAATGATGACTATGTGATTCTCTTTGACCATGATTGATGAGTACTTGAATTGTAAACATGACTAAGCCCGAGCAAGTAGAGAAGTTTGATGGAACTAGTTTCCATACTTGGCAAACAAAAGCTAAGTTTGTGCTTATGAAAAAGGGGATATGGAATGTTGTGAATGGACAGGAAAAGAAGCCTACAAAAGAAGAAGCTAATTGGTTGATCAAAGACAAGAAGGCTCTTGCTATCATTGCTTTGGGATTAAGTGACTCATACATTCACCACATTGATGGCTTTGAAACTTCACATGAAGCTTGGGATCATCTTCGCACAGTATTTGGTGCACAAGGGAAATGCTTCAAATATATCTTGCTCCTTTTGGAAAAGGGAATGTGTTATTCCATGAAGAAGAACAACTCCAAAGAGAATGAAGCATTTCTTGTGAAGAAGGGCTACTTCAACAACAAAGCAAATCTGGCTGAAGGAAGAACTCCATCAACAAATGAAGAATCAAACTTGGTGGTAGAAGATAAAGACTATGCTTTTTGAGCACTTTGTCTTTTGAATTTTTTGTTTATCATCACTTGGTCAAATTTTGAGGTTCTCTGCCTGGAGTAGTACTCCAAAAATAATGTCATATGTTTTGTCTTTTGTAAATCACCTTTGGTCACCATATGATGTAGGCCATGTGATGTGTGTTTGATCCCCTGGTACCTCTTGCAGACATGAGAAACTAGGTCCACACAAAGTCCTATGATTAATCCTTGTACATGCAAGAGAGATAACCATTTGGGGGGGTCTATCCCATTTTTGTAAACCTTGACCCTTGGGCACCCTTGCTAGCATGAGATCCTAGCCATAGATTTACCTTGACCACCATGAGATGGCATGAGAAACTATGAGACTAGATGTATCCTTGACATTGCAAGAGGCAAACCCTGAGGGGGGGTATGTTGGGATAAGTGTGATCAAGGGCTTGCTCTATGGTGCATGTGTGCATCTAGGGGAGTCACATGTGTGTGTGTGTGTGTGTGTTGTAAAGGCACATCAAGTGCTATGATGTGTCTAGTGTGTGACCTAAGTGATGATGTAAGCCAAAGGCCCCCACATGGGAGGTTCCTTTGATTTAGGCCAGTCCCACTGATGTAGGGGCTGATTGATACTGATGTAGGGAAGGTGCCTTTGATCTAGGCCACCTTCTCCCCATTTCTATAAGAGAGAGTCACCTCTCTCAGAATCAATAGTGAACAACATTTTTTGTTACATCTTGTGCTCTCACTTCTCTTCCAAGATGCATCTATTCTATCCCACGTGTTTCTACAATCTCTTACTATGAGATGCCAAACTCTAAGAGATGATACGTATGTCAAACCTCAGCTAATGAATCACTCTACTACCGCTGGAGTGGCAGTCAATATCTTGTTTTGTTGTCTTGCCTTTCTGTAGGCTAGCTAGATGGTCATGATGCCCATGATGCCTTCGTTTGAAGATGAAACATACAGAGAAGATCGAAAGCCTCCTTATATGAAAGCCTCCTTATATGATGAAAGGACGTGTGGGTGGCATATGAAAGAAAGTTTCATTCACCACGGTGCCTTATGCGAGCCTTGATTCTTGAACTTGACAGCGCACAATCTTTGGTGTTGCTTGTACCTTTCTTGAAACTTTGCTACAAGATTTGCTTTGGCTCAATAACCTTTGTTGTGGTGATAGTCTCAGGCTGCTCCACCTTTTGGTACTATCAAGATCTGTGATGTATTCCTTTCCTAAAACGTACTTATAAATGGATTGATGAATGGGCACTTGTGGAAGGGTATGCCCTTTTGCGGGGACACGTCCATGAGGCACTACCCTTCACAAGAGCTACAAGGAGCTACAACTCTTTCGAAGAGGCATAGGCTAATGAAGAGGACACTTCTATTTGTAACGTTGCAATGCACCCTTCACAAGTGGTACACACCTCTTCATGTAGACACCCTTTGGAGCATACACCTTTTATGTGTGGCTTTGGTTAACTTAGCACTTATTGACTCTCTAGTCGGAATGAAATGAGACATATTGGTATGATGGTCAACCACCACAAGGATAGAATCATAACCTGCTTGTGTGTGTGGCCATGGAAATGCTCTCCCATCTACCTAATGGTATTTCTAATGGCTGTAAAAAGCCAGGTGCCTTCACCCATTCTGCCTCACTTACATGACATGAAAAATATGGTGACATATTCATGAATATGCTTTATGAGCTCATATGTCTTTCCAACAATTGGGTGTCTCGCACATGGGCTATCATGGCACTGATGGGCCGGAGATCATTCCGATTAAGTACTACTACCCTGCCATTTTTTTTTAGCATACCATCATCTATGGTATATCTTGCATATGTATGGCCTTCCCTAGATTGTATATGGTGATTGTATGGTTTTGCAACAGGGCAAGCTCCATGGGCAAGATTCTTGCATCCTAGCAATTCTTGTTTACGGAAGTTCTTTTGACAGTTGTATTGAACTTTTTTGTGAGCCTTCTCCTGGGATCTGGACTCAGCATCCTTGGGTATATTTATGTAATGATCTAGTGTTAACTCATACAGCTTTTTGCTTGCTGTACAATATGAAGTTAATCTTTCCTCCTTTCTTCCTGCTTACTCGATCATCTTATTGCATCATCCCGTCCACCCCCCAACAGACACGCACACACCCAACTTGAACAAGGAAAAGGGAGGGAGGAGGGAAAAATCTGTGATGCTTGGAGACCCTGCCTCACTCATCGGGTAACTCTTTATTTTTGGGAAAATAGTCCCAAAATCACTTAAACTTTAGATGCCATTGCATGGATTTCCTTTGACAAGTGCCTCCTACCGGAGAGTTTAATGTTTAACTACAGTTTCCTGACTCGGCAGCTTTAGTAATTTGTAGGTTCATATAAGTGTTCCTTACAGTGGTGAAATTTTTACCTTTTAACCAGTTGTGATTGTTACTCTTCAACCACTGAGGGATTTTTTTTAAATTTTGAAAGTAGCATGGATGTTTCTATTTCCCATGTATTTACTTGCATAGCTACATGTTTTCTTTAGAGTGAACTGTGTTGCTAGGATGTAGATGCTTCAAGCATTTTGATAATGTAACTTGATTTCAAATATGTACTGTTCTCATTAAGGTTTCTATTTAATATTGGATGAAATTGTCTCAGGATCATAAAAGCAGCCTCGTAGGCAAACGGCATCTCAGGAACGATCAGGGGAAAGGTTTTGTACAAACAAGACCTATTGAAAGTGGAATTCAAGGACATGTGAAGGAAATGCAGCACACGTGTTACACTGAAAGCAAGAAAAGTTTTCCTTCTCAAGCTAAAGGTGGCTCAGCACCCTTCCAAGAGCCTATCAGTGAGGGTAATTGGCAAGGTCAACTGGCCTTATCAGAAGCAGAGGGTTCGTTGGAAGGTAATCGACGAGGAACAGTTGGAGGCAAACATCATCAGTTTATGCCGATCTATAGGCCCCCAAGTGCACGTGCTATGGGCTCAGATGAGCAAAGCAATATGTCAGAGTCTGATATATCCACTAGCTTTAAAGTTAATGGCTCACGCAATATCTCTACAGGCTCAGTTTCAGATCCTCATATCACCATGCGGTTAAATAAAGTAGGGGAAGACGAAGGTCAACTGACAGTGGTTAGGAGCGCTTCTGGAGAACGTTATGTGCATTATGTGGAGTCGCGAGGTGAACAACCCATAGAAAAAGATACTGGTATTAAGGTCACTTTTGACACTGAGAAACAGCAGAGGCATATTGAATTCTCAGATGTAGTGGACCTAACCAGACGGCGAAAGCTAAAAGAGCACGGGAGCTCAACCTCCATTGATCATGGACGTGTGCTTGATTGCGGATCAGGCTTTGGATTTGACAAAAGTCTGGACAGCAGCTCTGTACTCAGGCACCCTTCTCAATCGCCTACCTTACTCCCAGTTGAGAGTTCACCACCCATCAGCCAAGGGAGGTTTTCATCTGTTAATATGCTTTCTAATAGGAACAACAAGATTACCAAACGAGCAGACAATGGTTTACTTTCATCTACTCCTTTTTCTAGGAAACATGGTGCTGCATCACCTCCTGTGCAATTTCATGTTGGACTCGATGAGGGGTTTCATAGAAATGAAAGTAAACATAGACCTTCTGAGCAAGTAGAAGGTCCGATGCAAAAAACTTACGCATGGTTATCAGAGCCTCCCTCTGCTCCCATGTATGTCAGCAGTTCTTCTCATGGGAGTAGCACTCATTCGGGTCAATTGAGGCATGCACAAGATTCCAGTGGTGAGGTTTTCATGCAGAATTTATTCATACAACCCCCTGGAGCTGCAAAATTTGCTACCAGTCCTGTACATACCTGGAGCAATTCTGACAGGAAAGAGAGGTCTACTGCTGGTGGAGCTAATGATGTTATACGCCATCAGAATTCTTTGCAAGTCCCTCAGTTTGATAGTTCTTTTGCTGACAGGATACATGGTGATATTAATGGGAAACTGAAGACAAGTGCTGCTGCTGACAGAAACAAAGAAAAGAGGCGATCAAAATCTAACAATAGGGTGAAAGGCGACATTTCACCTTTCAGTACTCCGGGAAAAAACTTAAATTCACCAACTTCTATGGTTGATTTTCAGTCCCATCTTGCCTTGGGTATGTCTCCACATGGCTTTGAAGCAAAGCGTGTAAAAGAGAGCAAGATTCAGTCATCAAATGAAAATAATCTGGCTAATTTTCAGGAGAACTTAGAGCCTGACAGAGAGTCGAGCTTTGAAAATACAATTAAAGGCTCTAGACTGATTGTAGATCCTGTTGAGGGGAGTACACGTCATACTACACGACTGGTAGAGAAATGGGGAGATATTGAGGATGATATACCTGATTCTTATGAATACTTGCACATGGAGGAAGAGATCATGGAGGGAGGTGCACAATCCAGGGCTCTTAATTATCGCTATGAAGGTTCCATCAATTCTGATTTCAATGTTGCAGCAAGTCCTGATAGGAAAAAGCCAATGTCAAAAGATTTCACTATAGGCAGCAGATTAAGAAGGCATGGAGAGCAGAAGAAATTGGCAGCTGCTGAGGTGATATCCAACATTCCTGGTCACTCCATGGATGAACCCTATAGGAGCAATGTGTGGCAAAGATTAGGCCCTCAGTATGTCTCTAATGCATCAATATTGGGACCTCCTCCTAGGGCTTTGGGTAACGAGGATGCACTTGAAGCTTCTTTTGATGACTTTCCAAGCGCGTCACTTGAAACGAGGACAAACAGAAGCTTTGAATTCGGTATCCATGGCTCTGCACAGGCTTATATATATGGAGAGCATTTATCAAGTGTTTTGGATGATAGTTACAGTGATGCAAAATTGGATGCAAATAATGATAATGAACGTACAGAAAGGATGGTTCATGCTTACAAAGATGCAAATCAAAAGCGGGGCAAGCATGAATTATATGTGCCACGGCGGGGGTTCTAGGATTTTTGTGTCACGGTGGCATAAAATTTCCAACACTCCATAGTCAGCCAATCTGAGGTATAAAGATGGATCTTGTCAGGCCCTTTATATTTGCATGCTTATTCAAATTGCATGTGATTAAGTTCTGCTCCTTTGTCTCAACTTTATTTTAGCAGTATGTTCAGTTTGACTTCTGGTTTTCCCAGAGGTTTACAGAAGCATGCAGGTTTGTTTTCAAGCTTATCAAAAAGTATGATTGCACAAGAGAACACACACATGCAATATGTGAAGGCTCCTAAATTTGTATAATGAGCCAATTTTCAGTTTGTCAGTTGGTTTGTAAATGATTCTTATTCCTTGCTTTACTTTCAGGGCAAGTGTCGATCAGCAATGTGTGCTTAGGAACAAAGGCTCTCAGCATGCTGCATAGTGGCATTGCTATCTGTGCTTGGAAACCAGTATTTTTGGTTGTGTTAAGGTCTTCTAAGACACGGTGAGCCATATGCTGATTTCAAGCATAATGAGAACCTGAGTTGGTTTGGGTTGGCATACATTCAACAATTCTTTGCAGTATATTTGTCATAGGTGATTACGATTGTGAACATTGTACCACAGAGATAAGCATGCCATCTTTGTAAATAACTGCTACAAAACATCTTACACGAGTAAATTTAATGAAACAGAGAGCTTGTTTGACACAAAGTCTTTTGTTAGTGACATTGCTGTCACCTCAGGGAAGTATCAGCTGTATTTTAACGGCAAGATCCAGTATTTTGATGAATTGCTGTCTCAGGAATAAGCTGTATGTGGACGGCAAGATCCATCATTCCTAGTTTGATCCATTTTTTAAAGTTGATTTTTGTATCTGGAATACTTGGTTCTTAGTCATGGTAGCTTGAGGTAGCATGTGACCATGAAAAGTAGAAGAACCTTGTTGCTCAGGGTTGGGTTTAAAGCTCTTTGTATTTATTGAGCATTTTGTAGTATGATAACATCGATGGGTTTCGCTCGTGTTGCAATCGGTATGTCTCTTATCGGAAATGGCTGTGGCTCCAAGAGTCAATGGTCATGTGAACGTACTCCTATAATTGCAACATAGGAAATAGTACTAACCTTGGAGTGCCTCAAGATGTTAGTAATAACTAATCTTATGAACACACCACATCCTAACCATTCCGGTTAGATCAGAACAACCATCACTATATCACACGTGAAATCTCAAAAAGAAGAAAAGCCTAAAAGAAATCATAAAAACAGTTCAAAGCGTTGTCCTTTAGGAATTTTATTTACATCTCTTAATGCATACTAGTAGGGGACCCACACATTGCTGCGGCATAGCTCTTGCTCTAGTTGCTCTTGTACAACCACCAAAATTCCTTCCAAGGTGCTATCCACATGGTGAAGCTTTTACCGAACTAGGGAGGGTGCACTCCATGAATATTCTTTTGTGTAGACACGAAATCGAGGATGAAAGGGATGAAACCTCAACGGGGTGGCGAATCTTACAACAGAGGGGGTGATTGACAATCGTCAAATTTGATGTAGATCTAAGGAAGCAACGGAGAGAGATTGAAGGTGTTCACTCTCTCTTTGTTTGGGATGCATCTCCGTTTGGGACGCAACAAAGGGGGTGATTGGCAACGGTCAGATATGATGTAGATATGAGGAAGCAACGGAGAGAGAGATTGACCATCGTCAGATATGATGTAGATCTCAGGAAGCAATGGAGAGAGACTGAAGCTGTTCACCCGAGGCATAATTAGGGCCATTGATGCAAGGTTTGTGAGGGACAGCAAAGGTAGAATTGCTACTGGTGCTCTCTAGTTCCTTTGCCTCTTCAACCTTCTCTGTTGCGTTCCATGAGAGCAGAGGTCTAATCTAATTTGTGATGAGGGAGAAGATGGAATCCAAAGGAGGATCCAAGGCAATCGTCAGCTCTAATGAAAAAATCTAAGGAAGTAGTGGAGAGAGAGGGAAGACATTCACCCGAGGCATCCTGATGCGGGGTCCATGGGGGTAGCAAATCTCACGGTAGCAGTCAATTATTGTCCCTCCAATTCCATTGCCTCTTTGACCTTCTCAGTTGCGTTTCATGGGACCACCATGGGTGGCTTTCTAATCGTGGCTTTTCCTTATGACAAGTATAACCTCAATGGTCCTTTGCAACACCTGATGCCCCTGCATCTTTGTGTGTATTTTGGTTAAGTTTCTCCTTAGTAGACCCATTTGTTGTAGAGATATCATCCTCATTCACTTGAGCTAGAATCATGGTTTTTTGGTTTGCCTTCTTATCTCTACATCTTTTCCCCTCTGACTACTCTCTCCACTTGTGAGCTTCTACATTAGGAAAAAAGGGAGCTCATTTTGGGGCCTTGTAAGGCTACAAAAGCAAGAAAATATGGAAACTTGCGTGAGAAATGTCAGTGTGAAAAGGAATAAATATATTCTTTCACATGCTTTACATTCAATGTTCATATAAGAGCAACACTTTTCTGTGCAAAATTTGGTGATTTTGACACCGCAGACGCGTTCGGAACGGCCCAAAATCCTTAGAACGGCACTGGAAACATTGGAATCGGACATCCAGAGGTCCGAAAACGGCCAAAAAATGTCGAAAAGTGAGATTTGCAGAAAAACGCGATTTGGTACCTTTCAAGGTCAGAATCACCAAATTCTGCACAAAAATAAATTTTTTAAAGATTCAAATTAGATCACCTCATTAATGTGACATGCTTCTACGAACATATAGTACTATTTCTTTTTCTTATTTTCATCTTCTTTTGTTGAATTTTCAACGTTACGTTGGCCCACTCCTGATTGGTTGAGAGCCTATTTTCTCTCTCTTCTAAAAGGCCCCAAAATGAGCTCCCTTTTTTTCTAATGCACCTTCTCTTGAACATTGTCCTCAACATCATTTGGTTGTGCAACTAAGTATGCATTGAAATAGTCAACTTGATTGTAAGCAGTTAATTTGAAATTTCCTCTTTGAATGAGGTTGTGCAACCAAGTATGCAACAAAGTAGTCAACTTGATAGTAACTATCAATGACACTCACCTTAATACCCTTTCATGACAGTGTTTCACTCCATATGCTTTTCAACACCATAGTACTCTTCATATTCTTTCATCCTTTAGGTCTAGTTGGATTTCTCCTTTTGGCCAGATATATTACAAAAATACTCTGTTTGGAGGGGAGGGGGACTATTACAACCCAATTCATCCTGAGATTCACACACACATCCACAACAACAGCAGGTTTTTGTGTGCTTTGCTTTCAGTTCTATCTTTGTTACATTTGGTAGCTAATAGGAGAGACAAAGAGTGAGACTTCTCCCTAAAATATTAGTATGAGAGCATCAATTTTTTTGAGCCAGTGAGGGTCAAGTAGCGAATTTTCCTTGGTTGGTGGCATTGATGAGATTCGACAAAGAGACAATGAGTTCTAGTGAGCAATTCAACCTTGGGAGGGAACATGATGGGGGTTTCATAGCTCCACTAGTAGCAACACCTTCACCTATGGAGGTTCCTTTTTTAATAGTGACAATGATGCAAACCATAATGTGAATGTAGTCATAGCAATAGGAGAACCTCGTTGCATGCATGCTATAGATCTAGGAGATGAGAAAGGATCACAACTGAGAGGCTCAAGCAGCCAAGGAGGCTCAAAATTGTGTAGATTAGGTAGCTAAGCAAGAGGTTCATGACAATGATGCAAACCATAATGTGAATGTAGTCATAACAATAAGAGAACCTCGTTGCATGCATGCTATAGATTTAGGAGATGAGAAAGGATCACAACTGAGAGGCTCAAGCAGCCAAGGAGGCTCAAAATTGTGTAGATCAGGTAGCTAAGCAAGAGGTTCAGGAGGCAAGAGAAGAATGGGATTCCCATCTCTTGATTTCTGTACTTTGACCACATGGAGGGGATAATTTGGAGAGGGTCTAGGAGCTCGCCAAACCATCATTTCTTGGGAAACTCAACTTTCTAATGTATAATGATAAGGAGGAACCATTACTGCCGATTTCTTGGCTCAACTAGTTTGAGAGTTATTTCACAGATGTGCTTATGATACAATGACCGTACATCCTCAATTAGTTTGAGTGTTATTTCTTAGTTATTGATTTCCGGATTACTTTGAGAGTTATCTATCAACTGTGCCTATGGGAGACAATGAGCCATGCATCCTTGCATTGATGCACCTTACAAGCAAGGCAATCACACGGTCGTCTCGCAGACATGGCAGAGACTACTCTGATGCTACTAGTGAGATGCCTCATTGTTAATTGCTGCCACGATTAATAGTTCAGGTACTATGTAAAGTAAGCAGAGATGTAGGAGAGAGCGTGAGGCTTTCAATATGGTATCTGCCTGAATGGGCCCAAGTCGTCGTAAAATGAGAATGAGAGGTACATGAGAGTACAAGGGTTAGCCCTCCCTTCAAAAGGTGGATATGTATATAAGGCCAAAAGTTTGACTTTGGTCTTCATTGTGTACTTGCAAGATTTGGAATAGAAGCGCTCTCTTTCTCTTCACTCTCTTGCATTGAGTCTTCTTGCTTCTTGTTGCTAGGTTGTCTTGTGATTGCCACTTTGCCCATTCGTCATTCCCTCCCCCTTGCACTCATCTCCTTCTTCCTACCCCTCTCCCCTTCCCCCTCTCTCTTCCCCCTCGTGGAATCACTTGCACACAATATGATAGATGCTTGGGTGACACAAGCATGCGGCTTGTGCATAAAGAGCTCCACAAGGAGTTGTTTGAGAGTAGTGCCTTTGATGGCATTCCTCCAAGATCACTAGGTCACATGAGTCACTGTCGGACACCACATTTTTGGCACCGCTATCGGGGAGTTTGAGGTATGCTTCTGTATCGTACGAGCCTTCTATCATTATCCACCCATTGTACAATGCTCCTAGCTTATCTGGAAGTGTTGTTAGTGTAGTATAGGCTTGGTTTGAAGGAGAAAAGTGTGTATTTGGAGACTTGGAAAAGCATAAGCTACCACTTCTATCCATAGAGGGTTTTTCACCCATTTGAGCTTGCTTTTGGCATTTTTTGTTGTCACATTGTAGGAATAGCTAGTAGGGATGATTGCTAAAGTGTATGTGGGTGTCACATCTCACTTACAAACACTAAAAATGAGTTTGGATCAGATTGAGTTGACACAAGAGTGAGTTCTCAACCACCCCCTTCAAAAATCTCCCGTTTGATGTTTTTAGGTTATTGTTTTTTGTGCTTTTTTGATTTGTAAATGTAGAATAGGTATATAGCACCCATTTGTGCTCAAACACCTAGAACAAAAACTCAAAAATCTTCAGAGGACCAAAAACTAGTCAGAGAGATTGATCGAGATTGTGAGTTGCTGCTTTGCTGATAGCACAACGACTTAGCCACTTACTGTTTTACAACACAACGATCAACATGTGGACTGCCAATTGGCCACCCACCCACCCCCACCCACCTCACCTAACATCACGTGGCAGTTGATGAACTCACACTTGTCACTTTAGGGGTCAACCCCCACCTTAAGGCTAACGTAGCCACCTGTAGCCCGTTGAGTTATCACTTGTCGTCACTACCATATTAACCTACTGCGTTAATCAGTCATTGGTTTATTCAGTTGTCGGTGCTTTACTCACCCGTTGTGTTTATTCAATCAGACTACTTTAAGAGTCACTGCTATATTGCTAATGCAACAAGACTGACAACGCAGTGACTCCTTGAGTCACTGCTTTAAGGCTAACATAGCGGTTGCTGCTTTAAGGGATAGAGAGGCACAGAGACTGACTGGGTAGCCAGGCAGAGTAGGTGACACATGCAAGGGTGATAGGTGTTGAACCCGAACCAGAAGATAGCGGCCCAAACAACATCTTAGCTGGTCCATCTAATGCCGCACTACTAGTTAATCCAGGATCTCGACCTTAAGTTCATACTCAGTATATGGTCCCGCACGCACCGAGTCCTTGAGCTCGGAGGATGCTATGAGCTTTGAAGGTGAAATGGGAGAAAACTTGAACCCGAATCGTGGGGCCTCCATGGTCCTCCAGTTCCATAAGACCCCAATCGCCCACTCCTTCCACTAGAAGCTCACGTTTTAGGGAATCACTTTCTAATCTCACGGGACAGTTTGGCTTGTTTGACGTCGACCTAGTCAATCCTTGCACTAGGCAAACAAGAGTGGCTAAAGGACTACACGACCCCCCACCAACATTTGTATCAGGTAATGCTCAAGGCAATCTCGTACCCATCCTAGCTGGGGAACCTATAGGGCCACATGTTCAATTCTATGAGGGTGAATCATGTTCAATTCTATGAGGGTGAATCATCCTTACAAGAATGTTTGAGCCCTGGGTACCCAGGTTCTAGCCACCAAGCCCTAATGGTCAGGGAAATGATCAAAGGGACTTTGGGGAGAGCACCTTACCACATCCAATGGCCCCTCATCCAAATCTGTACACCACTTGGGGAGGAGATTTAAAAGGCATCCCTTTCCCCACGGCTCCATCTTACACACTTTGGGGAGAGCACCTTACCACATCCAACGGCCTCTCGTCCGAATCTGTACACGACTTGGGGAGGAGCTTCATAGGGTATCCCTTTCCCCATTGTCTATGCCTAATGTAAGCGTGCTTATGCCAAGGCCCAGACCGGTAAGGCCAATGGACTCGAGTCCACCACGCATGCCAACCCTAGGTCCCATGAGGCTAGGACTAGCTAGCCCAATTCCTATCCGACTGACAAACTTCTATAACCCCCCCAGGATCTCCCAACTATGGGATAGTGCCAACCCCCGCCTGCACCACAGAATGTGCTCTCACGGCTGAGGTAATCATGATCCCTGTACAAGCACTAGGAAGGGGGGCCGCACCCCAAGCGGTCATGGGAAGAGACACCAATGCTTCAGAAGCCGTCCGGTCACGATCTGCAAGCTTATCACTAAGTGAAGGAGTTTCCTTGTCCCACATCGAAAGGTTCAAGAAAATTTGCAAGACATAAAGGAAAGCCTTTATAGTGGGATCCGTTCCCACGGGTCCAAAATAGAGTCCGATCAACCAGTTGTATGAAGTTAAGCAAAAGGAACACAAAACCTTACGGGACTACATTGCCTGGATTAAACACCTAAATTCCCACTATGAATCACATGAGAGAATGAGCGATGAATGGCTTCTTCCTCAATCCTTATTGGATTAAGGGATGCCAAGTTGGGACCCTGCGTCCATTTATGAGTTTGAAGAACCATAATCTGAAGGCCGAGAATCGATTGGCCAACCCTGGGATGTTGTTGGGCTTGCTGCCTTCTTGTCCATAGAGGTAAAAATGCCCCATAGCATTCCTCTTAAGGGGAAACCCCATCCTTTGGAGAGATCTCTCCGATTGGATGAATGGACAGATGGTTGACTCAATAGAGGTGGCTCTCAAGGAAGCCAAAGCCCCATGTGAAAAGGTGAATTTGCTAAAGATACCAATCAACAAGCTGATCTTCTACGAAAATAACAAGGCCATGGCAATATTGGATGGCAAAGCGGGTATTAGCATTGTTACAAAGAAATGGAGAGCACCAACCTAATTGTGAAACTAGTCAATGGTGCTACAACTCAGCCAGTGGGAGTCCTGAAGGACATAAAGATCAAGACATTTGGTTTCGCCTATTGGGTTTGGTTTGTGGTGAGTTACTTACCCTCTTTTAGGTGAAATCTATGAGTGGTGGAGCGTTGATGAAGGTGGAGTCTTGAAGGAGCATCTTGCTTAGGCTAAATTAGCATGGGTGGAGGGCAATTTTTATGATAGTTTGACCCCCTGTTAGTGTTTTGCTCATAACTTTATGTTCAGTAGTCCAATTTTGATGAAACTTATATCAATGCGAAGCTCTCTTCAAGGCGCATGTCTATGTGATTAGATTTTGAATCAGATACTAGAGCAAAAAGTTATGAGTCTCTGTGTCTGACAGTCTGTTTTCATGATAGTTTTTACCCCCGTTTAGTAAACCACCCATAACTTTCTGGCCACTTCTTTGTTTCTTACGAAATGTATATCAGTGCGAAGCCCATCTCCAAGCGCATCTCTATATGTGTTCAAATCTTTGATATCATGTCTCTATTGAAAGTTTTTGGTCTCTGTGTCTAATGACAGTTTGCAGAGTGTTTTGAGCTAATTGTAAAGGTATCTATGAAGGAGGTGCAATGTTTCCTTGGAACCTACCCATCCGACCCAATCAACCCTCCTCGATATATATCAATTCATGTCATGTTGAGCCGCAAGATCTTCTTTCAACAACGTATCACTCTTCTCTTTGGCGCAGACCAGCTTGCTGAGATTATGGCTGCTGCTGATCCTTTCATTCTCCCTATGCTTGAGTACAACATCACTTGGGATGTTACCATCTTCATTCTCATCTAAGGGAGGAAATTATGGTGTGGTATCTTGGCATAAAAGCTTCTTCTAATGTCCCTTTCTCAGTGATAAATATCTTTGTCACACTTAGTTCAAAAGCAGTAGGAAGTGAAGAGGTGCGTGAAGTTTATTACCCCCAACTTCATGTTACATCTTTTGGTGGAGACGCCGGGTACGTTTGGTATTGGATTTATCCCACCTTACTAAACGGTCTCAGGTCTACTTGTTGATTGCATGTTATGCCTAGTATAGGCATGCGTTTTCTGATGTGATAAAGAAGATGCCTGGAAGAACTCCGTTAGAAGAGATTGCAGCTCGTTTAAGAGAACTAGAAGATTGTGAAGGTGATGCTCAAGCTATTCGCACGGTCATCATGATCATATCCTTTATGTTTGCACTCTTGAATATGTTGGTGAATCGACAATGCCAGCAACAGGCACAATGATAGATTGGGGATTGTTTCATGCACTGGCAGCTTGGTGTGAAAAAGAGTTGAGTCTTTGGGTAGTTTTGGACTATAACAGTGGAGTGGTGATTCTCAATGCTTTCAACTTCTTTTGCTATGCAAATGATGAAGAGTACAATATCTTGAAGCTGTTATGTGCACTTCCAATTGACAAGGGTGATTCTTGAATGCATGTATACACAATCTTTTCATGGTGCTGCTTGGTCACTTATTTTTGAAGATTTTGTTGAGGATCACATTATGGAGGGTTTTCAACAAGTGACAATGCATAATAAGTTGGTCTTGGTATACTAAGGCTCTTTGGGATCTTGTTTGGATCTTGTTTGGGATATTATTTGGATCTTGGTGTTTCCTTTCTGTGTTTCATCATGGTGAAGATTCTGGTGTTTCGAGGGACCCAAGGGGAAGACATCTTTGGGATTTTGTTCGAGGATGCCAGCTTTCTGGATGGTCCATGAAGGATCTTGGGCGGAGATTTTGCCTAATTTTCTTGAAGGTGTAGCCTTGAGTTGGCATGAGGCCTTGCCGGACTCTACCAAGGAGGACTGGGACCAAGTAGTGGCTACAATGAAGCAGAGATTTGGGGCAGTGGAGTCGCCAAATGCTTTGATGTTGCAGTTGGACTGGTTCTATCAAGGAGAGGGTGAGATGGTCTCTATGTTGGCAATCTGATATGAAACTTTATGGAAAAAGTATGAAAGGGTAGCTTTGCGAGCTGTGGCATCTACATCATCGGCCCCTCAAAGTCTCGTAGGCATGGAGCACTTAAAGATGAGTAAATTTGTTCACAACTAACAATGCAGTTGAGTATAATGCTTTGATTCTTGGTTTGGAGGGTTGTCTTCAAAGTCAAGTTAAAGAATTGGAAGTAAGAGGAGATTCTCAGCTTATTATAAAGCAAATGCAAGGGCATTACAAGACAAGAAGTCCTCATTTGAAGGAGCTAGCTGGAGCGTCCAATGGTCTAGGTGTAGATCCATTGACATACTCCCATCTGTCATGAACTACAAGAATGGTCTCCATTTGGTATTTCCATGTGCCGTAATTGGAGTTGTCTAGCTTAGCAGATGCCTCCAGATTAAGGTTGCTAGTCGTAGACATGGTGCAAGAAATGTACTCAAAGTGCCATGAAAATCATTCTCTGAATCAACTGCAAAAATTCAAAGCGTCTCCTCTATGGCGATCTAGTCTACTCTGATCTAGATCTATACCAACTGTCAATCGATGAAAGAATAACAAATAATTTCTTTTCTTTGGTTCTTTTTATGTGCTGGGTCAACTACGTCCATGTAGAGGCTAATGTGTTTGTAGGAAGTGGATTTGTCGACGAGTCTCAAAAGTAAGTGATACTTGCACCAAAATGTGCGCGTGATATAACAAGCGCGTAGAGCATGAAAAGTCAATCGTTTCACCTTTTTGTAACACCCTCAAATTCCTCCTAGATCAAGAGATATGACTTGATCTAGGTGGAGGGGCAAAAAGGGTACTCTGTGATGTGGTAGTCAGGATCACATGTAAACTGTGCTTGTGAAGAGGTGTGCCTGTGAAGCACGGTGGTGATGTGGTAGATCTGTGCACATCCTGTGGGAAGACTGTGCCTATGGAGGGGTAACTGTGCTTGCAGGGGTCAGTGTTGATTGGACAGTTGAGGTGGCATGGACTGACCTAACCCAGAGTCAGGTTGACCTAACCATGGTCAATTCACCTAACCTAGGGTCAAAATGACCTAACCTAGGAATAGGTCAACCTTGATGACATGGCAATGACAGGTGGCAGGTGACGTGTGGTAGGTGATGTGGTAGATGCTGATGTCAACAATGGTGACATGGCATGCCATTGTGGTAGATGATGTGGCATTGATGACGTGTCAAGTGCTGACTTGGTAGGTGGATAAGATGACGTGGACCTGCCATGTGTCAACAACTAGAGGAGGATGATGTGTCAGTAAGGCCGACCCTGCTGATGTGGCAAACAAGCCTACGTGGCAGGATGGGTGCCACGTGCGACTGTATGGTAGGTGCCACGTGTCAAGAGGACAACCACCTCATGGAGATAAGGTGAGCTGTAAGGATTCCGTCCGATGCTCCAGAAGCTCTAAATTCTGTCATCCAATCGGAAAACCATCGAAGTCGCTCTTAGAAAATTCCAGTGGCTTGTTTGTTGATAGTCCGTTGAGGTCGCTCTCTTTGAGAAAAGCCATGGCAGAAGGGAGTCGGGCTACTGCTTGCAAGACATCTATGGAGCTGTGAGCTCGTAGATGGAGGTCAGCTGGGAGCTGGTCCTGCTTGGGTCTGTGGAGCATCGTCCGAGGGAGCTGTGAAGGTCTGCTGGAGTGGGCGAGTTGCGATGAGAGCCGTTGCTCGCGTAGGTGCTATGGGAGGAGCCATTTGCAATTGTTTGGGATAGTCGTTGTGCAGGACTAGAGCCCGTCGGTGGAGCAGCCGATTGCTGTTGAGACTAGCCGTCGAGTTCAGCACAGAGATAGGAGAAGGCGCTTGTAGCTAGTCATTTAGGATGCGTTTAGCGCTGAGGTCTGCAGACTGTTGGAGAGGCGGTCTCGTGCCTTTGCTCTAGGGAGCGGCTCAAGCATTCATTGTAGAAGTCGTGTTTCTAGTCATCCGTGATGAGCTTGCATTGTAGGTCACCTTAGCTTAGTTGTAGGAGTTGACAGGCGTTTGTTGCAGGGGGCCGTCGGTGGCGTAGGAGGTCATTTACCTTGCAGTTAAAGCTTGGGAATTATGTAGACTCGTAGTAGAAGGCTTTGGAGAGCCTTTTCTTTGTTGAGTCGATCGGGTTGACTTCTCTTTGACACTTCCTTGTTGACTAGCATTAGAGGCTCTCACTTTCTCTCTCAATCTTTCAAAGGAACCTATCTCAGAGCTTGTTAGACTTGAAGGCTTTCTTCACAAAGAGGAAGATGAGCTACAGGATAGTCTTGCTCTCTCACATAAGTACACAATGTAAATTCTCACAACTCTCATGGACGAAAATCTCTCATAAAAGAATGGAAATCCTTCACTCAATGAAAGTGAATGGTGTAAGCTCACAATCACTCAATCTCTCGATTACTCTCTCACACTCTCACAAAGATGGTGCCGCAGCGGAAGGGACAAGCATGCTCTGATACCATGACAAAATGAAGGGTTGTTAGTTGAATTATGCCCTGAAAACATTAATCAACAAGATGGATTAGTTAACAGTGCAGATGGTGTTTTCATGGGCATGTCCACACATCAAATAGTGACATCATATGGATATCCACAAACAGGAAAAGGAACAAGAGAAAGTAATTTCCATGCATATACAATAACTATTAATCGCCAATGGACATTAATATTAAGAGTAACAAGAGAAATACAAATTGGTCCTTATAAAAAAATCATCCTCACTTATAGACAATTCCCAATCCAACTAGCTGTAGCGCGAACAATTCATAGAGCACAAGGGCTTACAATGGACATGGTTGTTTTCTCCTCGATAGGGATTCATATGCATGGTCTTACATACACAGCACTATCAAGTGTAAAAAAAATTGAAAATATTTTCTTGCTCCAACCACTACAACAATAGCATTTCCTCGTAGACAAAGACGTTCACGAAGAAATGGAAAGATTAGCAACTCAATCAAAGTGGGAAAACATCAACAGTAAAATGCAAGAACGTACCGACTTAACTGTACTAGTATAATCTTTAAACACAAGATCCTTACAAAAATATAAGGAAGACATTCTCGCCACCACTGAGACACTAATGAATTCAGACGTTATTTGTTTTCAAGAGACCAGGACTGAACAATGCCAAGTGCATGTACCCAACAATTTCCAATGCATTGAGAACCACTCAACATGCACCCTGGTGCGAAACGACATCACCATTGAGCAAAAAAACATAATTGCACAATACGGAATTGAGATTATAACAACACGCATTAAAAAAAACCACACTCGATACACGATTACAAATATATATAGATTGCCATCCAAACAATACAAATTATTATTGAGAGCAGAAGAGAGGAGATGAGGAGAGAGGGCACAGCTAGAGAGTACACCACAAATGACTAATTGTACACTAGATTTAGTTGAAAATATAGAATATATACAAACTCATTTAGGGTTAGGGTTAGGGCATCTAACCCTTTCCTTTATAGCACTCTATTGGGTTAGTGCTATGCACATATGATCACATGATGTTGAGCGTGGTCTCTCAAGAACACACACACACACACACACACACATATATATAGAGAGAGAGAGATAGGGAGAGATTAAAAGGGGGAGAAGAGAGAGAGGAAAGAAAGCATGAAAATTGGGAAAAGGGGGGAGGCTATTGGGATAGCTAAGGATGAGAGAAAGAGAGGGGGGAGGGGGGAAAGAATTTGGGGAGAGAGAAAGATAGTGGGAAGGGGGGAACTTATGAGGTACAAGAGAGAGAAGGAGAGCGGGGATAAACAAAGAGAGAGCTAGGGACAGAGAGAGATGAGAGTAGAGGGGAAAGGAGAGGAGAGGAGAGGCTTAGGTCCCTTTAAAAAAAGCTAAAAAATGGGATTAATTTATTTCATTCTTCCCTCCATTGGTTGCAACGCACATTATGGAGGAAAACAAAAATCACAATATGAGTATACAATCAAGAGTGAATTATTTTCTCCATTAAGGATATATGAGTGTTGTGGAGATTCATGTCCCAATAGCCACACCAAAGTTGTGAGTGGATATTGGAGGATTGTCATGGCATTGCATCATACTTGTTGGTGGTTATAGCATTGGCTTCTTTACAAGCATGGCAAGGAATGTATGGACAAAACTGAGCATGGATACATGCTAAAGAGGAGAACATATATGCATACAAGGAGGGAAGGGAGGGAGGAAAAGAGGGGGAATATACGTCAATGGGAAGGTATGGAAGAAAAAAGAGGGACATCTTGGGAAGGGAGATAAGGAGAAAAAGGGGGGGTGTGTGGCTCCGTGTGGAAGAGTGGAAATGAGGAAGTAGGCTTAGTGCATTAAAGGCAATATGTCCAAGGAGGCTATGTGGAGGAAGATATATGTGTGAGAGTCTCTACATCATAGTAGGCATCGGGGAATGGGTTGAACTTAACTTGCAAAGGAATAGGGGGGCCGTCGAGGAACTTAACGTCCACAAATGCTGAGATTGATCTAATGGACCTTGCGTTTCTTTCTCATAACACACTATCACATGCTCTGACTCTTTAGCTATTTCATAGCTCCAATTGACATACCATACAACAATGAATTACTCTTTGCTTTAAGCTTTGTAGTGCAAGGGGGTTATCCCAAGAAGATCTCTATATCTAACTATTCTCCTCCACGGCAAAACTGCTTCCTTGAGCAACTCCTTTGCATATTGTGACTAGAAGTTTTGTAATCGTGTAGAATTTGTCCCTTGTAAGGCTACTTTAAACAATCACCTCTTCACTCTCTCTCCCCTTGGTGATGCTCCTTTTCCCTCTTCAAGTGCATGTTTGGAGTACTCTATTGAAAAAGTGGAATGCGATCCTAGGAGTTGACATCAGATTTAATAATTCCACGGTCAATACTAAGAGTATCCTCTCTAACGGTGGCTACATGGACAATCATATACAAATTGTACTTCAATTCTAATCTTGTGAGTGTATGAAGCCAATTTGGTAGATAACTTGCTCATCGATCCGAAACTAAGAGATGTTATAAACATCTTAAAAGGAAGGTTTGCAAAAGATATCATGGAGGCTTTGATAAGAATGATTAAAGCTATGTGAAATAGGTAGGTATCTTAATGTGTTGGCACTATTTTGGTTGCAAAACAATGTGGTTTGCAAAAGGCATAAGTACAACAAAAAGGACATCTAGGGTATTGTCTCTCTTTCCAGAGGGTTAGTTAAAAGTGAATGATTATATCTCCTAGTGAGACTGTCTAAAAATTTGGCAATGTTTGTTGAAACATACTCAAGTAAAAATTGCAAAGGGATGGAAATAACATTAACTCTAGTGAACCACGTGAGTAAGTGTAGTCTTTAGTGGTTATAGTGGAAGCACAATCCCCACATTTGACTAGACCTCATGACAAAAGAAAAGTGCCTTTTAACCATGTTATTTAATCATGATTTTTTTTCTTGAATGGTCCCAAGAATTTTAATCAAAAAGCATACGGAATAATACAAAAATATAACTAAAGGAATAGTGTTCTACCTTTACTACTTAGAGGGCTAGGCCCAAGATGTGCGTGTAGAGATTTGTTGAAAAATAAATAAATAGATAAATAGTGTTTTAAAAAAATATTGATACAACTCAAGAGAGGAGACATGTGGGTAAATCAAATTACTATCAAAGTACTCGATACAGTCTATAAATTTTCTATTCCCGCTCACACAGTGGAAAATGTGCCCATGGCCTACGCAACCAAGCAACGAGTCATTCCTGAGGATTCAAAAGGGGGAGCCTCTTCACTTCAAAAGGGGCAATCTCTTGGATGGGAAGACTTCCTACCGGGGGAGCAGCTCCTATGACACTCTCGTTAGAGTTTTAGTTTGCTTTGGATGTCCCAAATGGCCTTGGCAGAGGCCTGAACTTTGAGGGCTTCTTGGGGGGAGAAGGGGACATGGGCGACACCCAAAATGCCACATCTACCAAGCTGAGAAGGCAAGCTAAGGAAAACATCTTCGTGGATGCCGTAAAAGCCTTGGGCTCTAACACTCACGGGATGAATTCTCCTGTGATCTCTCAACAAGCTCCTCACCAAGCTAGCCACTGAGTAGCCTATCGCCCACGACGTGTACCCCTTGAGCTTGATCACCTCGTACGCACTCCCTACCACCTTCCCATGCATCTTCTGTAGCTCCTCCTCATGGCACCTCACCCCTTCCTTGTCGTAGAGATTGTTCAATACCGGCACATTCGCCACTGTCACACTCGACCACAATGGCACCGAACTGTCCCCGTGCTCTCCCACCATATACCCGTGTATGTTGTGCGCGCTCACACCGAACCTGTCTGCTATCAGAAACCTTAGACGTGACGAATCCAGATTGGTACCCGTTCCTATCACCCGATTCGGAGCAAACCCCGAGAGTTTCCATGAGATGTATGTCAAAATGTCCACTGGATTCGACACGATGAGTAAGATCGCCTCCGGACTGTGTTCCACCAGCCTCGGAATGATGTTCTTGAACAGATTTACGTTGCGATCCACCAATGACAGCCTCGTCTCTCCTTCCCTCTGCCTCGCGCCCGCTGTGACTATGCAGATGTCGGACCCTGCTGTGATTTTGTAGTCTGTATCGGCCACGATCCTGGCATGGGGGAGAAAGGCCGCGGCGTGCTGCAGATCTAACATCTCGCCTCGGAGCTTATCGGCTTGTACGTCAACAAGGGCGAGCTCGTTTACAAGCTCTTGTGTGAGACAAGTCTGCGCACAGGCCATTCCCACGTTGCCCACGCCCACGACAGTCACTTTGGAAGAGCTCCTCAGAGGGGCCGTTGAAAGGGAGCCCAAAATGGGGGAGAACATGGAGGTGGGAACCTTTTCTGGAGGGCCATCGGAGGAAGCAGGCTTAGAGTCGGTGGGAGCTGGAGCGGAGAGAGATTCTGCTCTGGGGGAGCGTGTCAGATGCTGTGGGAGGATTCGATGAGGAGTGCCATTGCTGCGGGAGGGAGAAAATACAAGATGGGGCTGGAAGGAGGATGCTAGGGGAAGAAGCGGACGCTTAAGGATGGGATGGGGAGGGGAGTCAGGGATGAGGAAGCCAGAATACAACCCAGCAGCAGCAGCCATGGAGTAGAACTCTCGTTCTTTCTTCCTGTTTTTCTCTAAGTCACTCTGAATCTCTGCCTGTCACTCTGAATCGATCTCTTTCACACACTCCCAAGGTATGGGTGAAGGTAGCTGCCGTCTCTCAGTGTCCCTCTCTCTCTCTCTCACACACAAATCTCTAACGAAGGTCGAACGGATTGCAGCTCCCTCTCTCTTCTCCTTCTCACAGGCGCGACTGGTGATGGTAGTTGTTCTCTCGACTTGTGAATGTCAAAATTGCTTCCCATTTCTCACCCACTCGTATGGATACGTACGTAACCCAGTCAGGCTTGATGTTTTACAACGACTGAAGAGCTCATTCTTACCACTAAACCGGGTCTCAGGTCTCCTTTTGGCTGCTGTCTGCGACACTCTTTGGGCTGGGGCCACTCCCCCCGGGCCAGCTCTATGCGCTTTCCATTTTGCAACAACAAGTGGAGAATTGGCATTTGCGGATGGCACGAGGGCATCTTCAAGGCGAGGAAGAAGGCGTGGATGGCACCTCTTACATGCCCTCCGTCTAGTCAAGACAAATGTACAAGCTCCGGACAGTCAAGCCATTGAAGGCATGGTCTCTTCACACGGCGGTTGAAAGCGGTGTCCACATAAAAAGAATACGAAAATCGCGAAAAAGTTACTCCTTGTGGTTTTGGGTTGAGATTGGTCACTGAAGTCGCACTAAAATCGAGAAAATGAGAGACCAGTGCACTCGCACAGGCTGGAGCACTCCAGCCCGTGCACGACCTGGAGGTTTATTGGAGGCGGATCAAAGCGTCAAATTTTGCGTTCATTTCATTCACTCGCCATTTTGTTTGGCGATTTGTAGCCAGAAAATTTGATCGATAGCGAGCCCAAATTTCAAAACCTTCCATGCCGTCTGGGGCAACTCTTGATTGGCAACAACTTGTCAACCTTCAATGGCGCTTCGGTGCTGGTTTTGGCACCCCATATTTTTGGGTTGCAAATTTGAGCAATAAGGGCGCATCTATGCGTCCTCCCTATTCCATCGTGTGCACTGATTTGTAGCGCATCCACCTCCAGCGTGTGCACTGGCCCTAAGACCAAGTTCCCCCGATTTGCTATGCTAGATGCTTCAACATAAGTGGGCATGGCAGAGCATGTGTTCCCCCTCACGCTTGCCAAGCTTGCACCTAACAGAGCTCGAACAAATCTAATTAAAGTCTAAAAAGACAATTCAAGCAAAGACCATTCAAGGAAAGGCGATTGGTGGATGGACAACAAACCTCGTAATGCCTCAGGAGCAAGGGAAAAAACTGCGTCTCCAACGGGACATTTCAATGCCATCGCAGGTTTCGGAGTATTGCGAGGTTGTTTCTTTATCGTAAGCTTAAAAACCTAGAAATCTGAGTGTGAATGTAGCTAGAGTCCTCATGTATGCTTCGTTCTCATGTTCCACCAATTTTGAAGGCTCAAAACTCCCTAACTTGTGGGAATGTCCTCTTACTTTGTAAAAACAAAATGAGCTTCATTCATGTGGCTTGCCTTGAAAAGCACCAACTTTGGTAATTGTTAGTACTGGAGATCAAATTGATAGATTGGCACTGTTATTTAATACTATTGAAGGTCCAAGCTAAGTGCTAAGTGCTAGGGTGCTAAGCATTAAAATTGTTAAGTGAGCATTGCTAAGTGCTAGCATTGCTACGTACTTGATAAGCGCTAAGTGCTAAGCACTAGCATGGCTAAGTACTTGCTAAGTGCTAAGCGCTAGTATCGCTAAGTACTAAGTGCTAAGTGCCAAGCACTAAGTTGCTAGCATTGCTAAGTGCCATGTGCTAAGTGATAATTGCTAAGTGCTAAATGCTAAGTGCTAAGTGCTAAGTGCTAAGTTGCTAGCAATGCTAAGTGCTATGTGCTAAGTGCTAATTCCTAAGCGCTAGCATTGCCTAGTGCTAAGTGCTAAGTGCTAAGTCAAGGTGACCATTGATTTCACTTGTTCCTTCAAGTCTTGTCTAGAGACTATGATGAAATGGATGAAGTGGAAAATATCATTAGATTCATGTATTCAGACCCAGAGTTTGTAAACTCGTAGGATGTGCAACAAAGAATTGTTGAGCTGCTAGGTAACGTGTTGCAAGAAGTACTTACCCCTAAGCTAAGTAGTATCTTGAAGGTAGCTTGTGAGCAAGTTGGATATATTATGCCAAGTGTCATTATCCTTGTAATTTTATTATAATTTAGTTGTGTGCCATATATTATCAGTAAAGTTCACTCCAATCCTTGTGCCTAATGGTGAAGTAACAATAATGGTGCAAACGTTGCACTTTGTTTTTTGTATTCTCACTTTGTATTGGCTCTATTGCTATCAATTTGTATTGATTCTATTATGTAAGTATATGCTCTAAAACTTCCCATCTTTTCACCCATAATCTCACAATATATTTGGCACTACCAACTAGAATTTCTATTTTAGATTGAGAATTACTAGTTGTAAAACAAAACTATTATTTATTTATCTAGTTCCTTATGTTTTCTTTGGTTTGGTTTAGGGTTATTTTTAGATTTTATGTTTTCTAGTTCCTTATGTTTTCTTTAGTTTGGTTTAGGGCTATTGTTAGATTTTATGCTACAAGTGTTGACAAATTGGATGCACAACTAGTGAAAGGACCTACAAAAGAACTTGAAGGTATATCAATGGTTGCTACCGACATAGAACTACTAACCAAAACTACTATGTTGGTATATGACTACTAACTAATAGAAAACACTACTAGTCAGGTTCTCGTGCTATAGTAGTGCTAGATACCAAGACATCATTGCTAACTAGTATTATTATCTTTGCATGGATTGATAAGTAGCAGTACATGTACCATTAATTTTATTGCCTATTTTGCTACATTTTAAAGGTTTTGTTGTTGCAGAGCCAGTGGATGTAGGGAATGTGGATGCATGTAGATGGATGCAAGGAAGGTGGACGCAAGGTAGTTGGATGTAGGAAATTTTCGGTGGATGTAGAGTAGGTGGATGCAGCAAGGGTGGATGTAGGTTTGGTGGATTCGGGAAAAAGGTGGATGCACGGCAAGTGCATGCAGAGCAAGTGGGTGCAAGGTAGCTAACATGGCAATTTGCCACATCATGGAGGTTTTGACAAGGTTGAGATTCCCTTCTACCTTTAATTTATTAGAAACTGTTAGCCCTCGAGTCAAGCTAACATAGCAGGGTTCAAAGTGCACTCACTGAGTGGCTCACTGAGTGCCAACTTACTAAAAAATGATGGAGCATCTTGAATTGAGCAGCATTTTGTAGCAGAGGTGTAGGAGATTGTAGCAGATCCACCAATCACCAGTAGCGGCATGGCGCACCAAGCGCTATACTCTTAGAAGGCAATTTTTCTTAATTAGAATATCTACAGGGTTGTAACAGGGAGACAGGAAAACAAGAGAGCAGTGTACTGAGTTCTCTCCCTCTCACCTGAACTTGCTAGGATAGGAAGCTACTATGTTTATTGCAAGCCGAGGCAGCTTGGCTATAAGCAGATTAATACAAGTTGATTCTATTTGTTTATATACTTACCTTTGATGGTGAATTGCACAGTATTCTCGTAATTGTGTGTAATTTAATATTCTTCGTCTCACCATACGGTTTTCTTATGGGCAGCTAACCCCAAACTTTGAGTGTTAATGTTGTCATTTGTTCTATCGCTTGAGCACTTTATACTTAGGATTGCAAGAGAGAGAATCTTCACTGAGCTCCACACCGGGTTGGCTTAACACTATGCACCTTTTAAAAGCTAGTCATTAGTCAGTGAACCAGAGTGTCAACATTTTGAGATTTTGCTAGGGAAAGGTCAATCGAATTGCAAGTTGACAAGTTGTGTGTGGAACATCAAAATAAACGGGAAGAACAACTCAAGGAATGAAGAGAATGACTTTGAAAATACTCGGGTAATATTTTAGAGAATATGAAGGTAGAAGGCCAAAGAATCAATTGATGGGAAGAGCGGCATGCTTCTAATGGAGAGAGATGCCATCGAAGACTTGAAGTGAACATGGAGCAGCTAAGGAAATTTGCCTGAGTTCCTCTCATGTGGACAGAAGTTCTACTCAGCTTATAGACGTACACTAATCTATACCTCTAAGGCCTGAAGATAGTACAAATTGACTGTTGGATAGTCAACAACTTCATACACATGAAGGTAGGTATGATAGGTGGAAGACCATTGACTCCGTCCTTTGCATTTCTTGACTTAGGATCTAGCTTCTTCCAAAGCTCTTTTGGCACATGTGCATATGCCTCACACCCAAATATATGCAAATGAGAGTAAGAGGGCTTCTTGCCACTCCATGCCACTTCAGGAATACCACCATCCAAACTCTTACTAGGTGATCTATTCATCACATGCATTGCAGTCTTCATGGCCACAACCCAAAAACCACTAAAAAGACTTGCATTGGAAAGCATGCATTGCAACCTTTCCTGAATGGTGTGGTTCATTTGTTCTACAACTAGATTTTTCTCTAGAGTATGAGGGGAGGTGAGCTCCCTCTTGATCCCATGGGTATCATAGATATGCTGAACTTCATGAGAGAGATACTTTCCACCATTATCAGTCCATAGGAATTTAAGTGTTCTACCTGACTAATTTTCAGCATTCTACCTGATTGATTTTCAGCCAAAGCTAGCCATTTCTGAAATACCTGGAACACATCGCTCTTTCAAGCTATAGCATAAGCCCATATTTTCCTAGTTGCATCATCAATGAATGTCACATAGTATTCAGCCATGCCTAATGATCGTGTAAGCATGGGACCACATAGGTCTAAATGTACCAAATCAAACCTTTCAAGCAATTTACTACCCATTTTATGGGCTGATTTAGTCTACTTCCCATAGAGAGAATGCTCACAAAAATCAAAGTAGAATAAACTCAAATACGGTACATAACCCAAATGGCATAAGAGTTTCATTCCATTCTGGCTCATGTGCACCAACTAGCAATGCCACAAAGAAGTACTTGGCTGCTTGGTTATTGCAACAACATGATCAGACACCCCTGATACATGTAAGGGATACAATGTCCCACACTTGGCACCTCTTGCCAAAACCAGAGCCCTTTTAAAATTTCAAACTCTGAAAGCCAGACGTGGTCTGAAAACTAGCATCATCTAGCTGACCTACTAAAATGAGACGCTTGGTCAGCTTAGGCACATGTCTCAAATTTTTCAAAACAAAAGCAGACCCATTTGCAAAAGAAAACTTTATGTCACCCGCTCCCACTATGTCACATGCATTGTTATTTCCAAGATGCACACAACCTGTCTTTCCACTGTCATAAGTGGAGAACCTTTCCCTATGGGAAGTAATATGTAATGAAGCACCAAAATCTAAAATCCAATCCTGGGAAAATGAATCATTTGAAGTGGTAAGCAACTCTGCAGGAAGACTAGGCATGAAGAGAATGTCATTGTCACTATCATCAATGACTGCATTGATCTCCTCAATCTTCACTTTTCCTTTGTCCTCCCTTGGACTCTCTTGCTTCTTATTTGCACCCCAGTTTGCATTCTTTTTCTTATCCTTTTTCCCTCTTTTTAGCTTGTAGCAATCCTTTTTTGCTTGCCACAATGGTAACACTCAATGTTCCATGCCCTGGATCTGCAATGGGACTTCCCTCTTTCTTTCAACTTCCCCCTGAATTGTGATTTGCCTCTTTGCACATTTAAGGCTACATCCTACTTATTGCCATCCATAGACTTCCTTCTAATCTCCTCGGCCAACAAGCTACCCACAACATCATCAAACTTTAGTACTCCACTAGGTGCAGAGTTACTGATGACATATATATGGAAGGTATCCCATGAGGATGGCAATGAACATAAGAAGAATATTACCTTAGTCTCCACATCAAAATTCATCTTCTAAGCTTGAAGCTAGTTGAAAAAAATATTGAATTAATTCAAGTGAGAAGCAATGGAGACCCCTTTCTTCATCTGTAGCTCAAACAACCTCTTCATGAGGTAAACTTTATTAGAGGTAGTTTCCTTCTGATAAGTGGCACATAATTTCTTCCACAAATCTTTCGTAGTTTGTTCATTTACTACTCTGAAATAAATTGAATCTACAAGATGAAGTCTAACAGTAGACTTTGACAATGCATCCAACTCATTCCAATCATGCTCAGACATATTTGCTGGCTTAGCTTCAATCCTTGCCAAGGGTTTACTCTGCTTCTTTTGAATAAGCACAACCCTTATCTGTTCTTTCCACAAAGAAAAGTTTGTCCCATCAAACTTTTTAATATAGCATGTAGCAATTATAGCAAAGCTATACTATCACTTACCACTGCTATGTATAGCACATAGCTATTAGAAGTGCTAGACTATCACTTAGCATTGCTATGGATAGCACGTAGCACTAAGTATAGCAATGATATACTATCACTTAGTACATAGCACTTTTAGCAATTACCATATAGCACATAGCACTTATAGCAACTTAGAACTTAGCAGTTGGAAGTGCTAGCAACGCAGCACTTAGCACTTAGCACTTAGCAATGCTAGCACTTAGTAGTAAGCAATGCTAGTGCTAAGCGCTTAGTACTTTAGTACTAGGAAATGCTAGCACTTAGCACTAGGCAATGCTAGTGCTTAGGAACTAGCACTTAGAAGATAGCACTTAGCATTGCTAGCAACTTAGCACTTAGCACTAGGCAATGCTAGCATTTAGGAATTAGCACTTAGAACTTAGCATTGCTAACAACTTAGCATGTGATGATATGCCCTTCATATGGAAACCTTAAACTCTAGGATAGTTTCTTTGAAATTTGCTATCTACCTCAATTATGGCAACAAGTACTTTAAGAGCTTCTCATTATTGGGATGTTTATCAAATGATGAAGGAGCAATGCATGTTTCAATTGGGTTCAACATTGTTTTTAGAATCTTGTCACCAATGAGCTCTGTATGAATTGGATCAAACTCAATGCCATGCAAAGTCAATGGAGTGAGGGGATTTAGGAGACACAAGTCCTCCAGTTGCATTGGATGGTGGTATTCATTCTTTTTACAAAATTCATCTTGTGAAAAGTTAAACTTGAAAAGCAATTCACCTTCCCAAGCTAGGTTTCTCTGTATCAAAGACACCAAGGGCTCTACATTCCTCTTGGTCATGCTACTCCATGTAGCAAGATTAAAGAGGGTTTGCAAAACTGGCTCAAAGAGCATTTCATTCAAATACAATGTTCTCAATGCTTAGATGATCTTGCCCTATGATCAGGGTTATGCATTGAGCTCATTTTATTAGGATCCCTATGGTCCTTTTGGAGAATAAATTTCCATTTCTTTGAGCTAATCAAGAGAATGCTACCGTGAATAGTGTTGTTTAGCATATCTTCTTCGTGGTGGCCACTACTTGAAATAGCAAAGATTATTTTAGCAGCCTCTATGAGCTTTTTGCTACTATCCTTGTTAGTACCATTGGTGTCCTTCTGGGTATCCTAGCTATCCTTTTCCCCTCCTGGGATGTCTTCTACTAGAACATCCATGTCATCAATGATCCACAAGGTTCATAGCTTCCTCTACAATGGCATCTAAGTTCTATATATTATCTTCAAGGTTGCCGATGAGTTTCTTTTCCTTATCTGCAATGTCAAATATAACAAGGTTATTTTACATCAAGTCTAGAATTCAAATTAAGCATATACAAGTCTCAAAATATAGCTACATATGCTTGTTATCTTTTTCTTCTTGCTGTTGTTCAAGGGCCTTACTACACTTCTCTTTTTTAATTCTACTCCTTGCTTTGTTGCACCAGTGGGCTCATTTTTGTTTTGCTTTTACCTTGCAAAATAGATAACAAAACACAATAAACTCTATATGTTTAGTCCATATGTAATGCAATAGAAAAGATAAGGAGAAAAGGGAAGAATGCCAAAGACAATTCCTAACTTTATCCATGTCCACATCTATAGGCTCTCCTTCCCATCTCCCTCTTTTGGCTCTGAATTTCCCCTTTGCAACTTCTTGCTCAATGTCTTCTGTTACTTTCTTACCTTGTCCAACACATAATCTTTGTCATAATCATTGTCCCCCTTAGCCCATTTGCATTCTCCAAGGTATCATCCTCTAGAAGCCTCTCACCAAATAAGAGATTGCCATCTATCATGATATCATGGATAGGTTTATTACATGAGGCCTGTGTGGATCCATGCTATTCTTTGTTTAGATTGGGAAACAACATTGTATTGCTAGGACTTTTGAAAATCTCATCTTGGATAGGTGCACTCCTAGACTTCTCCATCTAGCTTGTGTAACATGAACTCCACCTCATTTAGTACTGTAGGGAAACAATTTAGTACAAAACCAACTATACCACCTTAGTTCTAACACAAACTAATTGTTCATTCAAATGGGGGGACATATTGACACAAAATGATTCCAACACACAAAAGCTAATCACGAACTAATTTTTCACTTCAAGGGGGGAGATACTTGCATAATGACATGCTATAAAAGAGTCTCAACATGCATTTGCATTTACTAATATAAGGAGGTATTTACTACTAAACCAACTATATCTCCTTCCAATACTTAGTCACTACTACAATCTACTAAATCAATACTAGTGTAATTTTGAAGCACTTGTAATAGAGAAACAGATAGTATTAAATTAGTAAAATCAACAATCGGTTTGTAACCTTGCTCCATTCTTGAGACTAGAGGAGATCAAATAGACCTATTTTCAATACCATTTATATAGGACAAAATCCACAAAATATTTTGGTATCTATTTCTAAAAGAACCACAAATCCCATCTAAATATGGGAGTGGGATTCCAATTTCACTCTTACTTGTTCTAGGCACACACACCAAGTTAACATAGTTTTAAAATCACACTAGCATAATATTAGAGTAGTTGTAATAAAGAAATAGATGTAATTAGGTACTAAATATCTAGGGACTTCACCTGGATTAGCATTGAGTCCTACAGGGAACTAGTTTAGTACTAAACCATCTAAATACTAGTTTATCACCACTACCATAGTTCTAAATCCATAGCACTAAAGTAGTACTAAAAGAGAAACGTACATAATGACTACTAACTATATAGAATTCACTAGCATTAGCATTTGATCTCAGATTTTTTTTTCAACACATGTTTGCTTCATTTACAAATAGAGCTATAATTCAACCATATGAAATAGCATAGATAGATGGAATAGGGTAAAAGTCAAAAAAGAAGATGAACGAGAGAGAGAGAGAGAGAGAGAGAGAGAGAGAGAGAGAGAGAGAGTACACAATCACCTCTTTGTTTTGAAAGCTTTAGTTGATGTGCACTCTGTGTCCAACATGTGCTTGTTCTTTGCCTACCAAAATTGAAAGCTTTAGTGATGTGCACTCTTTGGCCAACATGTGCTTATTTTGTATCTAGCAGAAACAAAAGCTTGAACTAATGTACACTCTCTACCAAAAACAAAATCTTGAACCATCTTAAAAGATCAAAAGAATCAAATTTTCATAACTTGTATCGAGTTTACCCTTCAAATAGGAAAATTTGGATTAAAAAATATTTGAAAAGATGTCTAGCACATGTTCATCAGAATCCGTGCTTTTTTTATCTTGACTTCCAACTAAAGTGTACTATTATCATAGTACTGCATTTTTGCAAAAAGTACATACACCGTAGCATGCTTAGACCCACAAGTTAGGAGCCTCCATGCTATTCTGGCATTATATCCAATTGACTTCCCTTTCCTCTCTACCATTCCCCTTGGCCACTCTTTGCAGTCTCCTTGAAAGCCTCAATAATGGTCTATTAAATCTATTGCTAAATCTTAACTAGCCCATAAAAAAGTAATAGAAAAGTAATGGTATGTGCTAAGGCACTTGGTGATCTCCTCACATTGGACTTTCTAGTCCACCTCCGGATGATAGCGGCTAGCTCCATTGTTCCAAGGAGTAGTCTAAAGAATACAATCTACCCCTATCATTCTGATCCTAATGGGAAGTTTGAAAGATAGGTTAATGAGATTTTCTCTAGTCAGTTCCATAGCTTCAAGACAAGTTAATGATCCTTTACTAGGGATGTATGTAAGTATAGGAACCTCTCATATTGAATGCTAGCAATAGACATTGATATCCTTGGTGAAGGTTCATTATGTAGAAAATTCCATGTGAGGAGATCATTGAGACTCAATGCAAACCATTACTTTTTTAGTACTTGGGATTTTTTATTGTCTACTTACCATTGGGACCTTTGAGGAGGAGATACACAAAAAGGCCTTTAAAAAGGAATGGTAAGCAAAAGTGATCTTGAATCTAGGGAAGACAAGAACTTGACTTGGATTCACATAAAGTAGATGTGCAATCACAGGTTATAGTCCTTGAGAGCTCAAGCCTAAGAAAATGGTGTCAACAAATTGTTGTAAAAGTAGTCTTATTCAAAATTAGCAAAGGAAAATACTTTGACATCACCTTTAAACTAGTATACTTAGGCTGGAGGTTTCAAATACTCTATCTTGTGATTGCACATCCACTTCATGAGAATCCATGCCAAGTTCCTTGCCTTCACTAGATTTAGAGAACAATTTTGCCAGCCATTCCTTTTTAAAGGCTTATTTATGCATCTCCTCCTCTAATCTAGGCTCCACTCTCAACTAGATGATAAGAAAAAACTCTCTTAAATTATTAAATAAAACCATCATATTTTTCCATGGATAAATGTCTAGGCAGTACCTCCACCTATCAATGGATTTTACAGTAATGTTAACTTTCTTCTTTCATGGCTTTGCTTGTACTTGTATTAGCCTTTGTCATGTAGGAAGTGTAGTACACTCCCATGCCATATGCATTTCAAATGAATTGTATGTCCGTGTTGGCATCCCACTAGGATTGAATTTGTTGGTGTAGAATGCATTTTGGCTCTCTTCTCATCAGAATCAATGTTTTTTATGGTAGATTATTGGAGTGCCTCAATGTAGTTTTTGTTCATTGTCTACAACAATTGTAGCCATCCATCAAAGGAAATAGTTGCATTAAATTGGAGATTTTTCTTGCTAGTACTTCAACATCTGGATGGCAAGCTTCTATGTCTTTGTCAAGTGGTTGCAAAACACACAAGTTTTCCAAGAGGGTGGCTTTTGGAATCCATATCTACATGGCATAGTACATTCTTTGTAGCCCTTACGATGGTGATGCTGATGGTGATGTCTCTGTGCACTATGGAACACTTGATGTCTCTATGCACTATGGAGTGTTCCATGTAGTTGATTGCTATTGATGGGTATATACTTTTTAATGAAATTAATTTATGTCTGTGTCTAAGATTTGATCAAATGTTGGTTCATCTTGAATCCATATTAGACCATGATTGTGCTAACTACCTCTATGTTAAACTTTGGTGACAAAGAAGAAGTCAATGATCTTCCCTAGAATCGTGATGTCAATTTTTAACTCATGCTTGATTGTTTGAGAACAATCCACACAGTATCTTGCTATTTTAATTGGGTCTGTGTGAATGATGTGTCGAACATTTGTTGCATCTAGTTGGTTTAGAGGAGCTTTGATAGTTGGGTTCAAATTTTGCAAGCATTACAGGAGACTTGGCCATTGTCTTTTCCCACAAGAGAATGTTACAAAGAATGTAGGGTGTCCAAGTTGATGGATCATTGCAAAGAAATTCTTATTTGACCTCTCTTTGTTGTCTATCCATGTTCATAGAGCATCAAAGTCTTTATAGCCTATCCTTGAATTGAGTAGTTGGACAATGTTTGTATCTTGTCGAACATCCTTTGCATTAGGTTGCTTTCCTTGTAATTGGATGTTTCATAGACACACCCAAGTGAGATGACAAGAATTTTGAGACCATTATTTTCATTGTCTTAAAGAAGAGATCCTTAATGTTTGTTTCAAATCTTCTATCTTGGTTCATTATCTACCACCTTGCGATTGTTTGTGGTAACTTTGATTGCATAAGTGATGGTACACTCAACGTTGTCTGAAGAATAATTTTAGAAATGATAGTTCTTCACAATAGATGTCTTTGAGTAGGCTAATTGGATAATACCCTTTGGATGGTGCAAGATGTGTGATTGAGTCATTGTGGTCAACAACTTGTTGCAATGCAACCTATGAAGTAATGTGTCTGTTTAAAGGTCATCATCACTCACTGTCAAGCTCACTAGGGTGTTGACTAAATCCTCATTATCTTGTAGCAAAGTAAAAGGTTAATAAATTCATAATTGAGGACCACATTGTTTTCTCTATAGAGGGATGTCAATATAAGGTCCTATCTAGTTATTATGTAGTTCATTATCCTTTGGTGGCCATCATGCACACTTTTGTTGCCTATACCATTGTCTGTGCTCAAGAATACAAAGGAGTTGGCATCAATCATCTCAAGAACTATAATCACCTTTGTATGGCTTGCACTAATGTTTGCATTATAAGTTGCAAAGTGCACTCTTTGAAGGTTTTTGTAGGTTTGTATTGATGATAAGCTCCAATTTAGCAGACTTTCAACAACACAACAAATGTGATGAAGCAACATTCTAGAGGTCTAAGTTGTTTGTAGCAATAGAGACATTTTTTATTGTATCATTTCTTCTACAATGATTACCTCATGACTTTGAAGAAGCAACACCAAAGAGCATGGCATTATGTTGTTTGAACTTCACTACACAGCCATCCTTGAAATGGCCATGTGCTCCAAGTTCTCTATAGAGACTTTGTCACTGGCAAAGGATGCAAGAGGTAATAATATGTTTATGCTACAATGAAATGATTGAAAGAAATCTTGCAATGCATTCAAGTCTTCCTCTAGAAGCCATTGTGCATGCCTTCAAAGACTATTTTCATTGTTAATGCTTGGGAATATGAAAGAATGTCTCTAGTACTATAGTCATCTTTCTATGAATCACACTAGTGTTTGCATTGTAAGATATAGAGTGCACCATTTGACGGTTTTTATAGGCTAGCACCAACAATTTCCAACTCATCAGATTTGCAGCAAGGTGCCAAATGTGATGAAGCAAAATTCTGGACCTCAAACTTGTTGGCAACAATGTAGAAGTTTTACCTCTAATGGCTACTACTTTGGAAGTTGCTTCATCCTCTTTGAAGAAGCAACACCAAAGAAGCATGACGTCCTCTTGTCTAAGCTTCACTACCTTAATCATCCTCAAAATGGCTATGGAATTCAAGCCCTTTGCTGAAATTTAATGATTGGGTAAGGATGCAGGAGCTAAGTATATGTTTGTATTACAAGGAAATGATTCAAAGAAGTCAAAGTCAATTTGCAATGCATTTAAATCTTCTAAAGACAACTTGTCACAAGATAGAGCTTTCATGGACAAAGGTTAATTGCAAGGCTTTGTATCATACTTCCCTAACAAATGAGACCACAATTGTAGCAAGAAACACTAAGCTTATTTAATGATGGATGAACATAAGTAATGCATAAAGAATCTTAACCTTCTATGATGCATAAAAGAAGATTGCAGCAGCAAAGGGTGTCCAAGATCCAAGTTAGAAAGCCTACTGTATAATAAATGAGCCAAGAAGCTATAAAAGGTTCATAGTGATGTTACAACTACAAATACATTGCTATCAACAACATTAGAGTTGTCATACTTAATTTAACTTCAAAATGATGATGACTTCTAAGCTGCCAAAAGCTTTTCTCTCATTATGGGGACAAAAAATTTAGAAGAGAAGAGACTCAGGTTAATGGTCTTGTACCTTATTTGATAGTGAATGAATAGAAGCAAGCTATCGCAAAGCTTTATAATAATGATATAAAGAGCTCCACAATAAATAATTCTGAAATTGCTATTATTAGTTTGCATTGACCAAAATACTTCGTGAAGAACATTTCCTAGGCTTGCCAACAACATGAATCTTTTTGTAGAAAATCTTGGGGCTTACTAATGCTACATAGAAAAAGGAGTATGTTGCAAAAGATGTGAGAGTGCTCTCAACGAAAGCAAGAATGGAAGAGGGAGAGAGAGAAATAGAGAGCCAAGTTTTGGTGGGTGCAAAACACCCTAATCTTCTTTTTCATTCATTTATATATGTGTTTGAGTATTGTACATAACCGAGGTAAAGGCACAGTGACCTTTAACCCCCACAACCTCCCACTTAAAGGACAATGCACCTTTAAGGGAGAACAACCAGGGAGCATACTATCCAATGCCCATCAATACATGACAATACTCAAACCGCTGACTAGGTAGACTCTTCGTCAGCATATCTGTAGGGTTATCATCTGTATGAACCTTGACAAGCTCTATGCACTTGTCGTCAAGTACCTCCCTGATGAAATGGTACCTGATCTCAATGTGTTTGGTCTTTGCATGAAAGACCGGATTTCGTGCTAGCTGAATAGCACTCATGGAATCACTATGCAATGTCGCTACACTTGTATGATTCCCCAAATCTCCCACTAGCTGATCAAGCCATATAGCCTCCTTGCAGCCCTCTATGGCTGCAATGTACTCAGCCTCTATGGTAGACAAAGCAATGCACTTCTGTGCATGAGACATCCACGACACTACACCACCTACAAAGGTGAACACATAACCAGAGGTGGATCTCCTACTGTCCACATGCCCTGCATAGTCTGAATCTATGTACCTAGTACACACATGTCTCCTCTACCAAAGTAGATGCACATATACTTGGTACCCTTCATGTACCTCATGATGCACTTAATGTCTCTTTCCTGGATTAGCCATACACTGGCCAACAACTCCCACTGCAAATGCAATGTCTAGTCTAGTAGTTATCATAGCATACATAAGACTCCCAACTGCTGATGCATAAGGAACCTTAGCCATCATGGCCCTCTCCTCATATGATTTGGGACTATTTGTATGACTAAGTTTCACATATGGAGGCAATGGAGTACTCACTACCTTCCCCCCCTCCATATTGAAATGCTGCAATACTTTTGTAACATACTGCTTCTGTGAAAGCCAAAGGAGTTTCCTATTCCGATCACGCATGCTGCGCATACCAAGAATATGATCTACAAGTCCCAAATCCTTCATATCAAAGGCCTCATGCAACTTGGCCTTTAATGCATCTAACTCATAAGTATTCTTGCTAGCGAATAGCATATCATCCACATATAGTGCCAGGATTATCAGGCTATTATCCTTAGCCCTTTTAGTGTACAGGCAGTGATCAATTTCACTCCTTCTAAAACCTTGGGACCGAATGAAAGCATCAAACTTCTGATATCATTCTCTAGGCGCTTGCTTAAGACCATAGAGACTCTTCTTCAGCTTGCAAACTAAATGCTCTTTGCCCTTTTCTTCAAAGCCTTCCGGCTGCACCATGTAAATTTCCTCATGTAGATTCCCATGCAAGAAAGCTATCTTGACATCCATCTGCATACGCTCCATATCCTCTGCTACCACTAGTCCAAGCATGCATCTTAGTGTGGTCATCTTCACAACCGGAGAGAATATCTCATCAAAGTCCACACCCATCTCTTAATTGAACCCTTTAGCGACCGAACGGGCCTTTTGTACCCAGGCACATCATCACCTGTGACCTTCATCTTGTAGACCCATTTACATGGCAACGCTTTCTTTCCATGTAGCAAAGAAACCAAGTCCCAAGTCTTATTCTTCATAAGTGAACTCATCTCTGATTACATAGCATACTCCCACTTGCGTTGATCCTCGTGCATCATAGCCTCTCTGTAGTAAGAAGGCTCCCGGCAATCAGTAAGTATCACATAGTCTACCCCTTGAACAAACCTATCAGGTGGTCTAGACACTCTAGATGATCTTCTCAAAGGCATTTCAGCTTGCTGTCCCACCTGCATATCAGCCACATTTGGCTCATCATTTCCACCAATAGATGATCCATCATCTACCCTTGATTGTATACCTATGGGAGTACTTGGTGGTACCATTTCTTGCACATTTGGTGCATGGACAGCTTGCTGTCTATCAACATATGCAAGTGGATTCACGTCCTGGAAAGTGATTCTCCTCATTTCCACATCCCTCATGGGTGCCTTATGCATCTTCTTCTCATTGAAGACTACATCATGGCTACGTATGATCTTCTTTGCTTCTGGATCCCAAAGAAGATAGCCCATCTCTCCACTTTCACCATAACCCAGAAAGATGCATTTCCTAGACTTAGGATCTAGCTTCTTTGAAGCTCTTTTGGCACATGTGCATATGCCTCACACCCAAATATATGCAAATGAGAGTAAGAGGGCTTCTTGCCACTCCATGCCTCTTCAGGAATACCACCATCCAAACTCTTACTAGGTGATCTATTGATCACATGCACTATAGTCTTCATTGCCTCAGCCCAAAAACCACCAGAAAGACTTGCATTGGAAAGCATGCATTGCAACCTTTCTTGAATGGTACGATTCATCTTTTCTGCAACTGAATTTTGCTCTAGAGTACGAGGGGATGTGAGCTCCCTCTTAATCCCACATGTATCACAGTAATGCTGAAAGTCATGAGAGAGATACTCTCCACCATTGTCAATTCGTAGGCATTCAAGCATTCTACCAGACTGATTCTCAACCAAGGCCAGCCATTTCTGAAATACCTAGAACACATCACTCTTCCGAGCTATGGCATAAGCCCACACTTTCCTAGTTGCATCATCAATGAATGTCACATAGTATTCAGCCCTGCCTAATGACTGTGTAGGCATGGGACCACATACATCTGAATGCACCAAATCAAGCTTTTCAAACTCTTTCTTTCCCCTTCTTTTATGGGCTGATTTAGTATATTTCCCATAGAGATAGTACTCACAAAATTCAAAATCAAAGAAACTCAAATGTGGTACATAACCCAAATGGCATAAGAGTTTCATCCCATTTTGGCTCATATGGCCCAACCGGCAATGCTATAAAGAAGTGCTTGGCTGCTCAGTTATTGCAACAACATGATCAAATACCCCTGATACATGTAAGGGATACAAAGTCCCACACTTGGCATCCCTGGCCAAAAGCATAGAGCTTTTCTGAATTTTCCAACTCTGAAAGCTAAAAGTGGTGTGAAAACCAGCATCATCTAGCTGACCCACTGAAATAAGACTCTTGGTCAACTTAGGCACATGTCACATGTTTCAAAACAAATGCAGACCCATTTGTAAAAGAAAACTTTATGTCAACTGCTCCCACTATATTATATGCATAGTCATTTCTGAGGGTTTCCATTTTTCGAGCAGAAACCCCCGAGCGACAAGCGGACAAAAGGTAGGAGGGGTCAAAATATATAGGCTCAAGTCATTTTTGGGGAGCAAAAAATCCCAAATTATTTCAAGGAATATGTAAGTAAATATGAAATACTAATAAATAGATATATATATAAATATACCTTTATATAATATACATATATAATGTCCAAGTGGTGACTTATTTTATCACTTTCAAATATCCTTTCTTTTCCTTTCACCATTGGTTGGATCATGAAATTTTGAGCAAATATCCTCTTTATAGTTCCTCAAGATAACCTAAGAAAATAATATAATACTTTTTGAATAGACCCTCTAAGTGTATTTTTCCAGAGGAATATGTTTTGAAGAGCTTGCCCCCCAACCCTATTCAGCCAGCGGAATACCCTTGGAGAGCCTACGCAGAAGGGGTCATAACTTTTGCTCCTTATCTCAGATTGAGGAGTTGTAAAAAGGAAAAATATTCAAAATTTCATGATCTATGGAATGGTAGGCTTCAAATTATAATTTTAATAGTTATAAAAGATAAAAAGTAAAAATTTCAAGATATATATGAGAGGTACAACTTCTCCCTAATTCATATTATGTAGGAAGGAGTTCAATAGAGACCACATTTCCTTAAAAATACTTAGGTTTGGAGAACTGGGAATATTTTGAAAATTCATTCCTTGCCTTCCCATATTTGATAATGTATTAGAGATTAATTTATGATCAATTATAATGGCCTCAAGTATGAGGTTTCCAATATCTTTTTCCTACTCATCCAAGGAATATGGTGTACATTGTTATATGAGAGCTTCAAATATGGGATTGCTAAAGATTAGGGAAACTCTTTTAAGATTTAATTACCATAATCCTCAAAAGAGAGTATGGTAGGGAGGTATTTATAGGAGTTTCTAAAGTGTTCACTATTTGTTCATATATAGATGATGCTCTCTAAAATGAGGGTTATAATGAAAAATAAGTAATATATGGTTCCATAAATGAGAAATTAAGAAAGAATTGTATATTCCTTTGAGAAATATACAAGCATGGTTGGTGTCAAAAATTATCGCTCAGACTTTTTTGCTCGTAGGTTTTTGCTTGGAAAGTGTGCACATCCGTCATTTCCAAGATGCACACAACCTGTCTTTCCATTGTCATAAGTGGAGAACCATTTCCTATGGGGAGTAACATGGAATGAAGCACCTGAATCCAAAATCCAATCCTAGGAATATGCATCATCTAAAGTGGTAAGCAACTTTGCAGATAAACTAGACATGAAGAGAATGTCATTATCACTATCATGTGTGATTGCATTAATCTCCTCAATCTTCACTTTTCCTTTGTCCTCCCTTGGACTCTCTTCCTTCTTATTTGCACCCCAATTTGCATTCTTTTTCTTATCCTTTTGCTCTCTTTTCAGCTTGTAGCAATCCTTTTTCATATGGCCCTTCTTGCCACAGTGGTAACACTCAATGTTCCATGCCCTAGATTTGCCACAAGACTTCCCGCTTTCTTGGGACTTCCCCCTGAACTATGATGTACCCCTTTACACATTTAAGGCTGCATCCTGCTTGTTGCCATCCATAGACTTCCGTCTGATCTCCTCGGCCAACAAGCTACCCACAACATCATCAAATTTGAGTACTCCACCAAGTGCAGAGTTACTGACAGCTGTATGGAAGGTATCCCATGAGGATGGCAATGAACATAAGAGAAATATTGCCTTAGTCTCTGCATCAAAATTCATCTTCTGAGCTTGAAGCTGGCTGAAAATAATATTGAATTCATTCAAGTGAGAAGTAACGGAGACCCCTTCCATCATCTGCAGCTCAAACAACCTCTTCATGAGGTAAACTTTATTAGAGGCAGTCATCCAATTCATTCCAATCATCCTCAAACATATTTGCAGGCTTAGCTTCAATCCCTGCCAAGGGTTTAATCTGCTTCTTTTGAATAAGCACATCCCTTATCTGTTCTTTCCACAAAGAAAAGTTTGTCCCATCAAACTTTTTAAAGTTGAAAAACTCCTTTTCAGACATGGAAGAGGATTCCATGATGCAAATAAAGCAAAATCCCAAATGCTAGTGCCTACAAGAAAGAATCACACCAAATACCAGGTGCACCCAAATTTGTATGCCATAATAGAGTGAAATATCACCAAAATTCAAAGCTCAAAGCATCAAAAGATGCAGCTGACTCATGTGCATGTACTATGTATCCATATGAGCAAATCTGGCCCAAAAGAAAATGCCAACTGCAATGGCAATCCAAAATGCCAATAAGTGCCACATGGCTCAAGCATAAGCACCGTCCATGGGCATATGCATCAATAATATCTCATCCAAGAGAGCATAACACTATCAGTGCATCACCTGTAATGTGTCAAAGCTATCCCTCAGCATAAAATAGCCTCCATGTGCAAAGCGTCCATAAAAAATAGCATCCCACAAGGCAATCAAGGCCTATCAGTGCATCCAATAAGGATCGCAATGCATCCAAATGGCCTATAAATCATCCATTGCAACCTAATGCACACCACAAATGAGTGTACACGGCTCAAACTATAACCAAAGTAATCTAAATAAGGTATGCTCAAGAAATCATGGTCCCACGACAATGACCGCTACTGAAAATAGAACCTGAGATGCCTCAAAACATGGGTGCCATTGCATAATCAGACTTAGCAAGAAAATTTGCAAATATCTCTCTTCTATTGGAACTCCAAAATCCCAATCAATGAGTGTCAACACTTATTCACTGCCATGTGGCATAAGTCTAAGGTTTCAAACCTTAGAATGAAAAATGCATAACAGAGAGACTAAATCCAATACGCAGAGATCTATAACTCTAAAAATACTCCACCGAATCATGCAAGAACTGATAGGTAGGGGTCTTTAGGCGTCCAAAATGCAATGGGACAGATGGTTTTGGAAACCATGGTCTCAATCACTGGGTCCAACACATGGACTGAAAAACGTTTTTGGAAACAGAACTGTTTGTAAACTCTACCGGAGTGCGAATGATGAGCAACATAGAAGTTTTAGGAGCTCCTGAGTCTACCGGAACTGACAGATCTGCAAATGGTTGCTCCAAACTTGAGTTCCAACACCCGAGCAGAAAAACGTAGAAACTGACACAGTGAGCCAAAAATCCAATGAAATGATCTCAGATTCAAGAATGAAGGTTTTTCCAAGCTCCTGAAGTGAAGTAGACGCCAAAAGCAAGCAATAGTTACCTCTACAAGTCAATACAGAGTCTCTGTCATCGAACGGAACAGGGAAAAGCTTAAAAAACGACTTTTTCTTTGAAAACACTTAACAGGCTCTCAAAACCACTTTCCAAAACCAAAGTGACTTTTCCAAAGGTTCCTCCAAGGCCTCTACACACTCAGATGCAAGTAAACACCCACAAAGCTTCCCACAGAGCTTCTCCTTCCTCCCACAGAGCTGCTGAGCTTCCAGGCATTCACGCACACTCAGTTAGATCACCTGAGCTCTGATACTAGTTGAGAGTGCTCTCAATGAAAGCAAGAACGGAAGAGGGAGAGAGAGAAACAGAGAGCCACACAAGTTCTGGTGGGTGCAGAACACCCTAATCTTCTTTTTCATTCATTTATTTATGTGTTTGAATATTGTACATAACCAGGGTAAAGGCACAGTGACCTTTAACCCCCACAAGATGTGTATAATACTTCTAATATAACTGAAGTGAAAATGTATGAATGGAGAAAATGTATCCAAAAACTTTAAAATATGATTAAAATTAAAAGACAAAATATACATGAACAAAGTAACTCTACAAAGAAGTTCGCCAAAGTTTTGGTAGAAGAACGTTGATACAAAAGAAGCTCAAAGCTTTTCAACAAGTATAATCCTAGATGCAGAGTAATATTGGACATGAGAACTGCACACACTACTACATACACTTCACAACCTCAGCTATAGAGCCAAAATTGCATAGCACACTACTTATACTTTTCACTACCAAGTTCTAATTACAAGGGAATCCTTTGTATTTTCACCATTTAAAGAGCCCTTACAATGATAACAGGAACACTTTGAAAGCTAGAGCTACAACTCTAAGTTAGACACACCAACTATATTTGAAAAGCAATTTAGCCTAGGGTGGTCACTCTATAAAAATGTAAGGTAGTTGGTTCGTTCATGGAAGGGGGCTTTTAAATTTGTGGGACTTATGGGCATCTGTGTAGAGGATGGGTTTAAGAAAATAGTTATGTAATATAATTATGATATGTACATTGAAGCAGAGCACTTTTATATTCAAAATTACAACATGTATACGTATGAAAGAGGGGGAAACAATTATGCAAAAAATTGTAAATTTTTAAATACAAGGTTATTTTTAAATGTGTGCTTGCTCACACGTGTTTAATGGATTTTTACATATTGACTGCTGGGGCAATTTAGTTTCTTTCATTAGGTTGGAAGCCTAGAACATCCTTGATGGTTCACTAAAAAGGCACCAATCTTTTTACATCTGCCAACAATGCTTTAGTATTTCATTGAATTGCTGGAGTACATGGAGAGAAAAGTTTATTGGAGACATAGAACCTTGTCAACACAAAGCAAAACATTTACTTATGCACTGTCATGTAATGTGATTTTCCCTAGTAGAGTGGCTACCTATGCCACAATAGCTACTTGGTAGTATTCATGACAGAAGCAACCATGCCAACCCATCTTGTTTCTTTACGGTGGCTGCAAATATGTTCAACCTCCACACTGTTCATTTGACAATCTCTAAATTCAAATTTGAAAATTTATTATCATATGAGAATTATTTTTATGCATTTCCCTTATAGGTATTTTATGTCTTTGTTGGTTGCCATTTTTGGCTTGCCCATGGCAAGGTCTAAGTGAAGAGTCGAGGGTTTTGGTTATCTACAAGGATTGTACCATGCGTGTGAGGGTTTAGTGGTTGGATTAAAGGTGAATTAGTTTTTCTTCAAGTGGAGTTAATGATGGTTGCTTGTGTTGGTTTCTCTTCAAAAAACATTGTTTCTTAAGCCTATGAGGGAGATAGTTGCAAATTAGTTCCTTAATCTAAGTGTGCTTGTAGTTCCTTTTGGTGGACTAAGACAAGTGTGAGCATTACAATAATGCACAAGAGAATCTTGAGTTTTTCAATGATGAAATGTAGCTCATGGATGTGCACAACTAAGTGAAACTTAGTACAAACTTAGTACTAAGTGTATGGTAATGTGCACAACTAAGTGAAACTTAGTACAAACTTCGAATTTCATGATCTAATATTTGATGCTTGAAAATTTTCCTTTAGATGCTAAGAAGATGCCTACTAAAGGCTCATCTAGTCCTCTTATTTCTCCTCAAAAGGTGTCCTTCAACCCATGACTACAAACAAAGCTTGTAAAGGCCTCAACTTTAAAAAGCAATGATTTTGGCAACTGCAAATAAAGAGAGGATTGAGAGGCTCAAAGGAGGTTGAATGATTCTCTCTTTTAACCTATTGTTTGGGAATATCTAGATCAAATAGCAATAGAATGATAGTTACTCGATGTAGCTAAGAATTCAAGACCTTGTAGTAGGAAAGATGTCCAATAGAATCTATGAAAATTCTTGCCAAATTGAAGTTACTGAGGAGATGTCGATTGTTTTGTGTAAGAAAGTAGTGGAATGAGTAGATGGAATACCTTTATCACAAATAAAAATATATTTCAAAAAAGTGCCTTAGATCTTCTTTTAACGGCAAGGATCTTTCAAAGTATGGAACATTTCGTGCACCAAAAGGTCCTTGGCCAAAGTTGATGAAAGCTGACTTGACAGATTTGAATGTTGAGAAACTTTGAGTTTGCAAAAATAACCACAAGATAGGTAAAACAATGTCAAATCCATCAGGTAGTCTATGTTTTGAGGTCAGGGTCCACCACTTATCTACCACCATCCAAATAAACCATATGGGAGAACCCTATAGACAGATAATGCCTATGCTCCCTGGCTTGTTATTGCTTTACCAATGGAAATGCTTGCAAAGATTCAATAGTTCATTATACTGAGCAAGGGGAATTCTCAAAATCTAAGGCAAATGAGTTAGAATCAAGTGCTTCAATAGAACCTAGCACAAAGCTAGCCCAATCATGGGAAATATTCAAGAACATGCAAGTCAGTTTGACATTTGTTGAGCTAATGCAGATAGATCCATATTGGCAGGATTTCCTTGCCACTATACCTATAATTGACACTCCAGTAGCAAATGAGGAAATGCTTGTGATCACCATCAAGGTTAAGAAACAAACTATATGAGGAGTGATAGTAGATGGTGAATCTAGAGTGTATCATTTTTTAATAAATTGCTCAGAGGATGAAGTTTAAGTCTTATAAACCATTACCTCTTTGAGTACATATGGCAGATCAATGACTAGTTGACCCAAAAGGATGAGGACAGCCAAAATACTCTCTAGAAAATATATGACCATATTTGTAAAATCAAGATCTAGAGAGAAAAATACTAAAACTAGAGAGAGAAGACCAAGAGCCTACACTTCTTGAGGTCCACTACAAAAATTCCAAGAGGTCCCTCACAAAAAGTGTAGGGACAACCCTAGGAGTGGTTGGTGTGTCTCTTTGGACTATAGTAACAAGGGGTTCTCCAATTAAAAGCTCTAGGAGAAGCTCTCTCAACCCCTTGAGATATCTACATTCGGAGGCATGACATCTGTGAATTTTACAAAAGGCACAAAAGAGGTAGAATTGGCTACCTTATGTTTTGAGGGACATTCCTAGTGACCATTGCCAGAACCCCTACACTCACAATGCCCCATAGACCACCTTTGACTTGGGTTTTAAAAGATGAAGGCTCACTAGAACTTGTTCTATTTGTCCACCCTTTATTTCCTCCAGCTTCCATTTTGATGATCCCACCTTGTTTGGAAACCTTGTGGGAGGGAGTTGTAGTGGTTCAAAACTTAGCTTGCCATTGTTGGCTCTTTCCCATGGCTTCCGCAGGAAGAGTAGGGTATTCTCAGTATGCAAGGTTTCGAGGCTTTTTGTCACCTACAAATATATCAGGGTTGTCATTTGTAGCATACGTGTAGCCTAGGACCTTGAGTCATATTCCGGTGAGAGACGTAGGCTTAAGTGTAGTAAGCAAACATAGTGCATGCATGTGTGAAAGGAGCGTGCATCATCATGGTTGAGGTAATGAAGGCTTTCACCTTCATTGGGGGTTGAGGGTTTAGGAGGAGTTTAAGGGTTAGTGGGAAGTTCAGGGTTTAGAAGGAGGTTCCAAGGTTTAGAAAGAGATTCCAGGGTTTAGAAGAGGTTCAAGGGTTAGAAGGAAGCTCCAAGGTTTAGAGAGAGGTTCTAGAGTTTAGAAGAGGTTCCAAGGTTAGAGGGAGGATCCAAGGTTCAGGATAGAGTACGTGGTGGAGAACTCATCTCCCTCGTAGATCATGGAGGTTAAGGGTTGAGGAACTAAGGGTTTAGGGGGAGCATAGGAGTGGGAGAGGAAGAGGGTGTAAGAGCATGGGGGAAGGAAGAGAGAGGAGGAAGGAGGAGGAGGGAGGAGGAGGAGGAGGAGGGAGGAGGAGGGAGGAGGAGGAGGAGGAGGGAGGAGGAGAAGGGAGGAGGAGGATTGAGGAGGAGGAGGAGGGAGGATGAGAAGGGAGGAGGAGGAGGAGGAGAAGGGAGGAGGAGGAGGAGGAGGGAGGAGGAGAGGGAGAGGATGGGTTGCAAGGTTGGAGGAGAGGGGAGGAGGAGTTGCAAGGTTAGGACATGCTTTTGGACGTGGAGTGCAAGGAAGCATGGAGACTTGAGACAATTGCCTAGAATACCAAAGTAGAACTCAACACGATACCCCAAAGAGTGTGGGCTTCATTCGGCTTCATTCCATTATGGGGTATTTATACAAGTTGGAGAGCTTCTCTCTCTGCATGTAGGAATTGTAAGACATTCTCTCTCTACATATAGAGCTTGCATATAGAAGTTGAATGTAGGAGTTGCAAGTTGCATGTAGGAGTTGCATGTTGCATGTAGGAGTTGTACATAGAACTAGCATGTAGAACTTGCATATAGGAGTTGCATGTAGGAGTTGCATGTAGAACATGCATGTAGGAGTTGCATGTAGAAGTTGCATGTAGAACATGCACGTAGGAGTTGCATGTAGAAGTTGCATGTAGAACTCGCATGTAGAACTTGCATGTAGAACTCGCATGTAGCACTCGCATGTAGAACATGCAAGTTGGATCTCTAAGAGGGATTATTCCTAGCCTTTATGCAAGTACAAGCGGAGCTTTGTTGCTACTGTACACACACATTCTATACTATCTAAGTCCATGTTGGCACAAAGACAACAACCATTTCATATTTATCACTTCCTTGACGAAGTCTTGCTTAGAAGGCCTACCACAATGGAGGAAGTCAATGCTCTCAAACCACCTTTTCATGGCAGCATCATTAGGTAAGTTTGAAATCTTAGAAGCCAAGACTTTCATTTGGGTTTACAATTTAGAGATGCTCTTTCTTGGCTTCATGATGAACATGGAAAACTCTTAGATGGTCATAGGTTCAATCTTTTCTAGCTAAAATGTCTACAAGAGACTTGAGATCTACCATGTTTGAAAACGATCAAGGGGGAGCTGATTGTACCATACATTGGTTGCATCTTCCAAGGTTGACCAAAAAATATGTAAGAAGGCATACTCATTCTTAACTTCTTTGGCCTTGCAGGTTGTGAGAAGCTTTCTCACATGCGCTTCTACATACTCATGAAGTTGGCCCTTGAACTTTTGGGCTTTCACATGAACTTGTTGAAAATTTCTAGAAGTCTTCCTCTCATTGTGGAATTGAGAATTGTCATGGTTGATGTAACAACTCTACCCACTCTAGGGCATGAAGCGACTACAAAATGTTGAATGGTAATAAGTGCAAGTGCCATATGGTGGAGAGGCTATGGACAAGGACCCTAAGGGAGACCAAACTAGTGTAAAAGTCACTATCGAGGTAAATGTAGATGGAAACAACATGAAAGGTGTTGAAGGCAATGAAGAAACTATAAATGCAAATGAAGGAGAGAACATAAGGTGTGGAAGTCACTAAGGATGCAATAAGGTTGTGAAGAAGGGAGATGTAATAGAAGCCATGCATGATGCTTAAGCAGTATGAAAGGGCATAATATTGTGAAAGGTATAGTAGATGAGAGAGAAGGTGGGATACTGATGGACAGTGCAAGGAACATGACTGAAGCAAAATGACAACTTAAGGGTGCCATGGGGATAGAAGGTGGGGGTGCAATGGGTGTAGAATCTAGAATTGACAAAAAACTACGGTTGTTGATAGTAGATGAGGTAGCTACCTTACCAGTTTGTAGCATTCAGTCAGATGCTATAATATATACTCACCAACTGTGACAAAGTGTTCGATCATGACAACTAATTGCTAGAGAGCAAGGGAAGTCCTCTTGACCTTTGTTAACTTTCCCTGAAGCCTCATCCTTGCCTTCGAGATGATTTGGTTGCAGAGGTTTATGGAGGAACTTGGGAAGAAGCAAGAAAATTGTAGCTTATATAGTGATATCCTCTTCACTTAATCTCCACTTTGCATTATTCTTCCCCTTATGAATTCTAGGCCTTGTCATTACAAGTCAATGAGAGCTTCAATGAAGTTGGTAGCTCTAGCAATGACTACTCCAATGGGTCCACTTGATGACTTCCTGAACTTTTTCATCCGTAATGTTGATTGTATCATGTTTGGTTTGCAGGAAGCCGTCTCTCAAATTTTTTCAAGTATCTTGGTTCTTGCACTAGCTCCCTCAAGGTCATCAAAATTGCTCGGCATAAGATTTGTCTCCCACAAGACCCTAGAACCCTGCTTGATTCTTTTCTTATCAAATGCAAAAGTGTCCCACTATGATCACCATAAACTTTATGAGGAGAGTTCTAGTCTCTTCCAAAGATATTTAAACCAAATGCCAAATTCTACTAGTATGAGGTGGGAAAATTGTGTAGAACTTGCGGGTTGTGGGTGTGGGTGTTGATGCAATAATACGTATGGCTTCATTGTAGGTTATAATGCAATCAATTACAAAGGGATGTTGCAACTACCAAGCTATTATGGAGTAGAATATGGTGCTGGTGATGGAGCAAGTATGGAATGGAATGGAAAGAAGAGATGTAATGAAATAGAAGAAGAGATCAATGCATATGTTTGTAAGAAACAGAATGAGGATGCACTTGCTAGAGCAAGACCGCACAAGAATTAGACTTGCCATATTGTTACTAAGCTAACCAAAGTACACAAGTCTGCCTTTTGGATGATACCAAGATCACTCACCGAACAATCCCCAATAAAATGTGTGAGCTCATAGCTCAAGAATCTTCTCTCATACTCTTCTCTTGCCCTCCATATGAATTACACCCTTTCCTCTATTTTTCCCTCTCTTCACCTATTCAAAGGCATGACTCCATTCCCCCTCCATTGGTAGATGTCTCTACCCTTTTGAACTCTTATCTTTGAGCCCATTATCCACTAGCTTTCTCCTTATACCTCCTAAATATGTCATTGCATCAACACATTTTGCTACCTTTTGGTTCACCTTCTTTAGTAGATGCTTTGGTTTTGCACTTACATAAACTCTTTGAGGTGTCATAACTCCTCCATCACCCTTCGAGAATCCAAGGTACATCAATCTTGGTCCTCCATGGTGTTGATTGGTTAGGACCTACCACCTTCATGGACTCTCCCATCATGGTGGTAGGAGGCCTTCTATTTTCATGTTGCTTGCGTGTTATGTGTCACCAAGATCCATCGCCAAGGCTAGGACAGGAATTATGCTAGTCATCGGTCTATATCATATGAAGTATGGTCATCGGCTTGGACCAAGTCTAGTCTTCAATCTAGGCAAAGGCTATTCAACACCCTCTACCAACAACAAGACTTGCAACCCATCCCTAAGATAGTTTTGTACCATGCTTTGGAGGAGTTCATGGTCTAGCACAAGGGCTTGGAATAAGGTCGGTCAATGGCATAGCACAGGAGGGTTCGTTCCTATTGGTTGTGACAACCAATCATGCATTGCTTTGGCCAAGAAGGCCAATTCAATTGCTTATATTTCTACATGTTGCTCTAGAATCTATCGAATTTGAGTATGTCATTGATGGGACTACAAGAAGTGACAAGATGATTCATAATTCCAAAGATTTCTTTGATAAGAAATAGACATAGTTGAGGAACGGGGACTTTAAAGGCCTTACAAGATGATTAATAATATCAAAGATTTCTTTAATAGCAATGAACATAATTATTTTCATGGCTAAGAATGTTGTCCCTCCAAATGTAAGGAGTTCAGTCTCATAAGAAACAAGTCCAAGATCAAAATACTCAAAGAAGAATGTGAAATATCGTGCATTGGTTTTGAAGGAACCAAAGAAGAGGGTGCATAAGCAAAAGGCCAGCTAAGACAATCCACCGATGAAATCCACACCCTTTAAGGATCAACTAGTGAATTTGACAAGATAAACTAACAATGCAAGCATAAGATAGAAGGTGCCCTCAAGAAATTAAACAAAGCATCCAAAGAAAATTTGGATCTCAAGGCCAACATGCAAGTGCTTGAAACACAAGTCCATGAGGTGAAAAACAAGGTGTCTTTTTTACCTACGAAAAGTTTGATCTAAGTTCAGATGAGATAAACGCCCTTCTTCTCAAATGCGAGCTAGTCCATGTTAGAAAGACCCGCTACGTCCATCTCATCTAAAGTTCATAGAGTGGAAAAAGTTATCCACGAAGGAGGGTAGGTTGACATCGAGGCATAAGAGAACTTTGAAGGAGGGATGAATAACAGGTTAAATTGGAGGAGCTATTGCAACTACTAACTGAAATGCCAGAGCCTAACACTACAAGGTGGGATGACAAGGATCTCGATTCAACATGCACAGATGCATAATAGATGCACAAGGAAGCTTAACAACGACCTCCACACAGAGATGTGGATTTAGACAAGAGAGAACATGAGGTACTCGATAGCACTGCCTTCAATATTTAATGTCTTTTTTTAATTTTCTCTATAAGAGATAAATAATGCCCTTAAGTTATTTTTTGTGAAGATATTATATAATGACATTTTTTAAAGTCATTTCTCAATAAATCATTGGCCTGTAACTTCAACTTTGTTTGGCAATATTTGTATTGTCATAGGTATAGTAAGGGATTTTAAAATAAAGTGGGGGTATCTTTCATGAGATTGTACTAATAGCATACTCATATACAACGTATGTTCAAGGGAGAATATTCGAATCACTGCTTATATATGGGTCCATTTGTGATTAATAGTAAACTATAAGGACAAAAAACTAAAACTAATCATATTCTATTGCTTCCAAATTCTATGTGACTGTTTTTTATTTTTATTTTAAAATTTATGCAACGAATAGTATCATGTAAGGATTAAAATTGATCATATTTTATTGCTTCTTAAATTCGTTTACTAGGAGGGTGTTTCCTCATTTATCATGGTACCTCTTGATGCATGACCCATTCATTGGCGCAGGTGGGAGTCTGCCGTCTAAAGTGGCCAAGTAGACTCCTCCATTTGGGATAAGCTTGGTAATGAAAAATGGGCCTGTCCAACCACTTACAAACTTAGGTTTGTGTTTGAGAAACTTACAAGAATACAAGAGTACTAAATCACCAACTTTGAAATCCCTCTTCCTGAGGTTCTGGTCATGCCAAGCTTTCAATCATTTTTGCCACACTTCTTGAGTGAAGACTGCTTCACGTCGATGCTCTGCTAGTGCCTCCAAATCCCACAACCGTTCCATTGTGTAGGCCTCAAAGTTGTCACTTTTTTCTGGAAGAACCTTGTGGGTTTCAAGATGAAATTCATAAGGCATGATAGCTTCCAGCAGTCCATAGACATCCACTGTGTAGATTAATCCTGCTTGCTCCATTTTCTATATATCTATTTGGACTGCCTTGCCATAGTTAGGACTCATGCGGTATGGACCTTTAATCATAGGGTCTACATCCGGATATAAGTTGATGCGATGCTCCATGAAATCAGTGGGCACCCCCTTCAGATCCTTGTAGGACTAGGCGAAGACATCTAGAACTTCTTCACACGATGCCACTTTATCTCTCTTCAGGGGTCCTTCTCTTTCTACCCAGTGCCACTTTCTCTCTCTACAAGGGTCCTCTCTACACCTGGTGCCACTTTCTCTCTCTACATGTGTCCCCCTCTTTGCACCTGGTGCCACTTTCTCTCTCTATATGGGTCCTTCTCTTTCCACCCCAGTGTCACTTTCTCACTCTAAGTGAGGCCTCCTCTAAGTGCGGCCTCCCTTTTTCAACCCGTGTCACTTTCTCACTCTAAGTGAGGCCTCCTCTAAGTGCGGCCTCCCTTTTTTACCCCGTGTCACTTTCTCTCTCTAAGTGAGGCCTCCCCTTTTCACCTCGTGTCACTTTCTCTCTCTATGTGCGACATCCCCTTTTTATCTCGTGCCTCTTTTTCTCTCTAAGTGCCTCCCTCTAAGTGCGACCTCCCTTTTTCACCCTGTGTCACTTTCTCTCTCTAAGTGAGGCCTCCCTTTTTCACCTCGTGTCACTTTCTCTCTCTAACATCCCATGTCACTTTCTCCCTCTAACTACGGCCTCCCCTTTTCATCACATCACTTTCTCTTTCTCTTTCCACCTCTGTCCAACCCCTACCTCTCTCTTACAAAATCCTTCCCTTTCCACCCTCTGTCCACCCTCCTACCTCTCTCTTACAAAACCCTTCCCTTTCTACCCTATGTCCAATTCCCTACCTCTCTCTTACAAAACCCTTCTCTTTCCACCCTATAACCAACCCCCCACCTCTCTCTTACAAACCCCTTCTCTTTCCACCCTCTGTGCAACCCCCTACCTCTCTATTTAAAAACCCTTCCCTTTCTACCCTATGTCCAACCCCCCACCTCTCTCTTACCAAACCCTTCTCTTTCCACCCTCTGTCCAACCCCCTACCTCTCTCTTACAAAATGCTTCTCTTTCCACCCTATGACCAACCCCCACCTCTCTCTTACAAACCCCTTCTCTTTCCACCCTCTGTCCAACCCCCTACCTCTCTCTTACAAAACCCTTCCGTTTAACCCCCCACCTCTCTCTTACAAAACCCTTCTCTTTCCACCCTCTGTCCAACCTCCTACCTCTCTCTTACAAAACCCTTCCCTTTCCACCCTATGTCCAACCCCCAACCTCTCTCTTACAAACCCCTTCTCTATACACCCTTTGTCCACCCCCTACCTCTCTCTTCCAAACTCCTCTTTCCACCCTCTGTCCACCTCTACCTCTCTATTACAAACCCCTTCCCTTTCCACCCTATGTCCAACCCTCCACCTCTCTCTTACAAAACCCTTCTCTTTCCACCCTCTGTCCAACCCCCTACCTCTCTCTTACAAACCCCTTCTCTTTCCACCCTCTGTCTTTCCACCCTATGTCCAACCCTCCACCTCTCTCTTACAAAACCCTTCCCTTTCCACCCTATGCCCACCCCCACCTCTCTCTTACAAAACCCTTCTCTTTCCAAACACTGTCCAACCCCTGACCTCTCTCTTACAAAACCCTTCTCTTTCCACCCTCTATCCACCTCCTACCTCACTCTTCCAAAACGCTTCTCTCCACCCTCTGTCCACCTCCACCTCTCTCTTACAAAACTCGTCCCTTTCCACCCCATGTCACCTTGCTATATTTAGCCCTACCCCTAGTGCTCCAGCCAAGTTTGGCATGTCTTCCCCTAAGTTTAACATCTCCTTGCTATAATTAGCATCCCCTTCTAAATTTAGCATCTCTTTGCTAAAATTAGCACTCAATTTAGCTTCCTACTATCCCTACCTTTAGCCATGGCAACCTTTGTGGATCTCGCCACCTTTCTCCCTTTCCTGTCACCTTCTACTCCTCGCCACCTTTATCTCGTTACTCCTACTGTTAGTGCCCCCCCCTGGCTTGTACAAGCACCACTCCTCCTGCGCCCTTCCTTCCAGTAGCCTCCCCCTTGGTTGTGCCCTTTCCTCACTCCTGCTGCGCCTTCCTTCCAGCAGCCACGCCCTTGGTTGCGTCCTTTGCTTGCCAGCCCCTCCCCCTCACAAGCTACCCTCTTCGGTAGCCCTCATCGCACTAACCTCCCCCTCCCCTCTACCCTCTCAACGTCATTACTTCCCCCCTCTACGCACACCCCCTTGCGCTCTCCCTCTCCTTCAATGCAACCCCCCCCCTCCCACTCCTCCCTCTCCTTCAACGCAACCCCCCCCTCCCACTCCTCCCTCTCCTTCAACCCCCCCCTCCCACTCCTCCCTCTCCTGCAATGCAACCCCCTCCTTCTACTCCTTCAATGCAACCCCCTCCTCCTACTACTCCCTCTCCTTCAATGCAACCCCCCCTCCCACTCCTCCCTCAGCTCAACGCAACCCCCCCCCTCTCCCTCTCCCTCCTCCTCTCCTATCGTCGCTCCCCTCCTGGCCACCTAATCCTTCCTCTTTCTCCTTACTAAGCCTGGCTCTCCAGGCAATCTGTCACACTCCTTTCCCGGGTCTCGATAGGCCCTTCTGGCCACATGCTCCTATCTAGTTGGCCTTGACATCAGCACCCCCTCTTCAGTCCTTACCTCACCAAATGTCTTATCTTGTGGGCCTCGACATCAACACCCCCTCTTCAGTCCTTGCCTCTCCAAACCTCAACATCGACACCACCTCCTCACTCTTTGCCTCTCCATAGGGAGCCATCGTCCATGCCTGCCGGTGCCCCTCGCCACAAGTACAAACCAAAATTACCCGAGATAGTCTATTCATTGACTTTCATACGGCTCGGGCAGCCCGTATAATAGGATCAGGACCACCCTCCATGGCATCACCTAGCAAATGCACCACAGATGACCAGGGTGCCGGGTCTACACCACAGAGCACTTCCAAACACCCTTGAGTAGCTGCAGATTCACCTCCCTCCAATAGGATCACTATCATATTAGATGAGGAGCTATCCCCTTTTTCGAGTTCCTCTGATTCAGATCATGTAGGCTCTGACTATCTGCCCCCCATAGGTACTATCAAGACAACATCTAAGGCACAATACCAGTGGTGGTGATTTGGCCCCACAAAGTACAGTTGGCAGCCTTCCACCCCCTGCTTCATCTTCCTTGATCATTCAGGTGTTTTTCAAACCTTTCCTTGATCCCACACTCAAGCTGTCTAGCATCTTGTCACCTGATGAGATAGCCCGTATGTCTCTCACGAAGTTTGATGCTGTCACGCTTCCCCCGATGGACGTCCAAATGTGTACTACATTTATTCACTCTTATGACTTTCCTCCCCTCTCCACCTTCGCCTTCATCCTCATCCCCTGCCTTGGAGGGTCCCTTCTTCGCTCTGAGAATCTCCCCCTTTCTTCCCATTGGTCATCCTCCTATCTCCTTAGTTGTTGAGGATAGCCATTGCACCGCTGGCTCTCTTGATGGCTACGGCGACTTTCTGACTCCCTAACTCACCAGCCTCTTCTAGTCAGGATGGTGTAAATTCTCCATGTGCAGGTGAGCTGGATCACCGCACCACTCAACCATTGAACCACTGTGTAACTGTAAATACTCTTGACTGCTCCATGTGCTAAGATCACTCTCCATGTGCGTAGCTCTTGATGAGATTGCACCTTGGGCATGGTACTCCTAGTTGTCCTATGGTTGACATGTGTCGATGCATGGTTGACTTGGATAGTACCTTGGATGAACACGCGTGGTCAAGTCCTCATGTCGTGTGGCTGATTTGTGTTGACACATGGTCAACATGTGGTGACATGTGGTCAACACCTGCTGTCATGTGGTCAACGCTTGTCGACATGTGGTCAACGCTTGTCGACAACGCCTATCGTCATGTGGTTAGGGGTGTTTCTATTGTAATAGTTCCCCTACCACTATCATTCACCATCTCGCGGTGAATAGAAATGGACGAGGGAACCCGTTTTTAAAAAAAAGAACTTACAAACCATTGATATGGTGATGGAGTAGGAAAAGAAAATGTTACAGACCATGTGGCTGGCCTTGCAAGTAAATCCAAAATTTGTATTAAAATGAAACTGTGAAAATAAACTGCTATTTGATGAGGAACAGCATGGAAAATTGCAAAAAAAATTGAGTACATCCTGAGGATAGGACACCCTCATTTACACCTTGATATTTATCCTGATGTGGCTGGCCGAGGCGCCCTCCTTATCAAAAGAGGAGAGGAGGCAGGAACTGGGGAAGTGATAGTGGAAAAGATGGTAGAGGCGATGACAAGAGGGGAGAAGGATGACAAAGGGAGGTGACCTGTGACAATGGAAGGAGGGTTGGCCTTCCACTGGTAAAGTAAGAAGGTGAGGTGTGGCCCACAAGTACAGTTATATGTCCCCCGATGCTTGCAGACCATGTTATGGAAGGGAGAGTAGAAGAGTGAGGCGAAATTGTAGGGAGTGACGGAAAGAATGGAGTAGAGGGCAGAATGGATCGCCTTGGTGATGAAGAAGTGTCCCGAGGCAAAGTAGAAGTGAGTGAACAAATACCTCGCTAAAAGCACCTCTCTATTGTTTCCCTCGAGAACCTTCTTGCACTCATGTCCACGGCGATGAGGTTTACAGTTCGACAAGAAGGACAAGAATGTGAGTGACTCAGTGTGAGGTGGCAAAAAAGGGAGTGTGGGAAGACAGAGATATGTGGATACGAGACTAGGATTGAACATATGACGGGAATTCAAGAATCCAAATGTGTCTGTTGCCCACATTCAGCATTGAGCATTCGGAGTTCGGCACTAGAGCAGGAGAAAGGAGAAGAGATAGAGGCTGGAGCTACAAGCTCGCCAAGGAGAGAGTGTGGAGAGACTTGTGTGTACCCTTTGTCTACTACGAGGATAGACCTGTGTTCTTGTGACTTGCGACTTGTGACCTGTAGATGCTGGTCCAATAATATGTACTTTGGCCATCTTGGCCACTTTCTCATTTTCCTTGTCTCTTCCCGATATGGGGATTGTTCACTAGTGTATGCGAGGTTTTCTTTTTCTACTTATGTTGTGGAGTTCTCATGTAATTGTCATTTAGCATAGTGCACTCGTACGTCGTTGTTCATTGTAGTACAACATACGACTTTCGCACACCATTGCATGGTGCACTCTACGCAATCCATTGCATTAGAGCAAGTGTGAGCATGGGAGGAGTACTAGAAGCTCAGTTTAATGTGTCCCTGGGGATCTTAGTCTATCATAGAACAATATTCCAACAAAGTGGTCACTTATGGAGCTTTGCTTGTGAAGTTATTTTCCATTTCAAGACTATTTCTGAGATCCACTTATAACTTTTGTTCCACAAAGAGTCTTAGGGAATGCTTGGGTGGATGAATAGACCTCATGGATCTCCATGCCCACATTTTCGCAATGTAGCCAAGAAGTTGCACCCTTGCTCCTCCATCACCTCCAACTCCTTCTCGGCAGGCCTTATGGATGACAAAAGTCATTCAACTTTTTTGTATAGGTAGGGGTGTGTGTGTGTGTGCACAAAATAAATTTAATTAGTAAATGTCACACACACAGACACTTATTTCCTTACACACGAACACACACACACATGAATACTTCCCTAGCTATGAATTATTCTTTTATGTACCCTCTTGAAATCTTTCCTTCACACTTTCTTTTTAACCACCCCACATACCAAGCCCACTAACCGTCCCATACCTCCTCTAATCCCTTCTAAACCCATGCACTCATTCACTCCTTACTCCACTTGTGACTTAAACTTCACTTGTGGCTAAATTGTTTTTTTTAATTATCTAAGAATCCATATGTTTGTCTATATTCCTAGGTAAAGCGATGACAAGACGGGGAAAACAGGCATTACCTGTCTACCCAAACGTAACTATGATATTCTAACACCTACTTTGTTTCGATGGTGGCAGGTAAGTGGACCCCGACCTCGGAACCTGGATTGCTCGAGGATTCGACATCTTTTTTCAATATTATGATTGTCAAACTCAATATTATTAAAAATTCTTAATTTGATCGAAAATTTTGCAAACTCTAGTTGCAGTTTTCAACTTAGATGTCTCAAACATTTTTTCCTTATATGTTTTCCTTTTTAAACTTTTTATCCAATTGATGGAATTAATTGTATGGCTCAATTATTGATGGGACTTTTTAATCTAAACACACACACACACACACACACACACACACACACACACACACACATACACACGAAGGATCTTTCGACTTTTTTAGCTTTTTTTTTGGGAGGATCTTCCACGAAATTAGTGCTGTCAACAACAGTGCTTCGTTTCCTTCTTGGGCATCCCCTTCTCCACCACCCTCCTTCACTTTCTTTAGTCTCACCCTCCGAGTAGGCCCTATGAATTGCCTTTCCCTTTCCTTCCTATTGGAAATATTTATCTAGCAGCTTTACACTTACACTTAGAATGACATTCCACCTTAGTGGGATTTCCACCTTGTTGGCTTGCCCCCTCTCAGGGTAGGCTATAGCTAAGTGAAAATGTAAAAATATTCTTTTTACACGTGCCATAGTGCAAGTGGTTGTTCTCTCTCTTCTCCACCACTTTCTCTCTTTTTTTCTCCTTCTTCCTATCCCTCCCATTTTCCCCTTTTTGGCCTACCTATGGGAACGTATGGGGAAGGTTGGCCACTTCCCAAAGGTAAATTAGGTATTTTTAAAGACATTTCTTTTTATTTTAAGGTGATTGGTCCAAGTATGCTCTTTGTAAGAGGCTTTAATGCATGCATTTAGTGACTTCGTCCTCTTTGGCCTCTGCCCCTCCCCCCCCCTCCCCCCCCCTCTCTCTCTCTCTCTCTCTCTCTCTCTCTAATTTACATTTTTAATCTTGGGCAAGCCTTATGAATGATTAATTATCATTTACCTTGTTTTCTCTTCTTTCTATTCCTCCTAGCTATTTCTATTTTAAGGTTCTCAGACTTCTTCCACAAGTTCCTGGGCAGGCCATTTGAATGCAAATTCAAGGTGTTGGCCTACCCATAGGCATGTTTAATGAAAGTCAAAATTCTCATTTGCATTTTCAGCCTGCCCTAAGGAGGGAAGGCTTTAGTAAAGGCTGCTTCCCTTCAAAAATGAAAATGACGTGGATGTTTTATGATTGCTATTTTTGTCCCCATTTTTGTTTCCCCCCCCCCCCCCTCTCTCTCTCTCTCTCTCTCTCTCTCTCTCTCTCTCTTCATCTTCTTCTTCTTCTTCTTCTTCTTCTCTCTCTCAGCTTCCAAGGCACGGGCCTTTTGAATTTATTCAACTTGTTATGATTAGGCTAAAGTTCCACTTGCAATTTCTATTCCTTTAAATTCTAAGTCTTGCTATTTGTAGCCCCAAATTTTTCTCCCCCTTTCGCTCTCTCCTCCTCTCCTTCTTCTTCTTCTTCTTCTTCTCTCTCTTAGCTTCCAATGTGGTCCCTTTTCTATGTAGGAGGCCAGGGGGGTGGATTGAGTTTCCCTTGTTTTTGTATGTATATATGTATGTAGGTACATACACACACACACATATATGTATGTGTGTATATACATATGTATATATGTATGTACATACACACACACTTTTTTTAAGTGAAAATATACGTACACACACACTTTTTTTTGTGTGAAAATATTATTTCTTTTATATTACAAGATGAACATCCCAAAGCAGGATATGCTCAAAATACATCAAGCAAAGATGTCAATATATGACAAATATACATCCTGATCTAGAGACCCTCTTTGCATAAAACGATTGTTGCAAAGAGTGCCTGAAGAAAGAGTAAGCTGAGAAAGTCGGGTGACCAAAAACTCTATGATTTCTATCCTTCCACAGAGACCAAAGTGCCCAATATCGAACCCAAATAAAGAAAAAAACAAACTGATGTCGACGGGGATGTATCCCAAACAGCCAAAAGTACTTGCCAAAAGTAAAGCCTAGAAATCTGGCACATAAAATTTGACCTAATAATGCCAAGAAATCACATGTATGAGAACAGTGCCAAAAGAGATGAGATATTGTTTCCTTAACATCGACAACACGGTGTTGTGCCAAAAACTACCCAGTTGGAAAGACTCCCAATAAAACACGCCACAGAAACACTTGTTACTGAACAGGAATTTTTGCTATCCAAACCCCATGCAATCTTTTTCGCCACCACTTTGCCGTTCTATTTACATGCCAAATTTTATTTGCCCTTTGTGCAGCCCAAAGGCAAAGGCAAAAGAACTTTATAAAGCGTCGAAACTGTAATATTGGACAGTCGCAAAGGACGACATGTCGATCCTGGCAAATGAAGAGTCCAGTCGCGAAGTCGATCCTCCACTTCCAAAGCAGGTACATGAGTAAAATTTTGAATCAAGGAGATAATCTTATGCCAGACGGGACGATAATGCAATCCAAGAATATATTTTGCAGCAGCTTCATCATCATGAACAATATGTGAAACCAAAAGGATCCCCTTTAGACTCAAAAAATAAGACCGTCGAGGCTCTTGCAAAGCCAACGGAGGGGAAAAGACCCGAGACCAGGGTACACTTTCAGCGCTGAAGGAATTCCCCTTTAAAGTATCCCGGCCATTCCATTCCAAATGCGAAAGAACATGTTTCCAATCCATGAACATAATGGAAACTAGAGGGCAACCTTTGATTTTCACTTGAAGAGCACCGAAAAGGAAATCCCAGTAATCTGAGAAAGCAAGTGACATATCATGGCAGCTCATGGTTGTGATCCTTGCAAAAATTGCAGCATCACGTTGCCCTTCTGAGCCAGAGTGTACGTAAACACACACACACACACACACACATACACACACATTCTTTTGTGTGGAATTACACACACACACACGCATATATACATACGGATGAAGAGTTACCACCTTGGGATGGTATCCATATAATGGCTTGATGAGCTTGTTGTCGTTACTGTGACATGATTTCTCTGTGGGCGACTTCGTTCTCTGCTACTGCTGACTCTTGTAGATTGCGAGATGGGGAGGGCTCTGGCAGCTGCAGCTGCAACCATAGGAGCTCTATTGGCAGCCATAGCCCACCTTCGGCTTCCCCTCTCAGAAGCCCAACATTTTTGTATTTCCCAGGTCAAGGCAGGATCCATTGCCCTGCAGCAGGGCTGCAGAGCCCCGATGCTGTTAAAGATGCAGGTTTCAACCAACACGGCACCAAGCAGAGCGACAGAAACGAAGGTGACCTTTTTTTTTCCCCACTTCTTTGTGAGAATTGACTAAGTATGTAATAACGAATCACGAACCTGTGACGCAGGGGATGCATTGCCGACAGAGGAGTTGTGGCGAAAATTTTTCCATGATCCGGCTCAGTGGTGGGACAGAAGGTTCAACAAGGTAAAAAATATATGTATTTGCGCTTCACGTTTGAAGTCCATTGACGATTATGGTAAACTAGCACAATCACCTTATGTAGGCCTCGGTGTTTTATCTGCATTGGCCACATGCCTAATTGATGAACAACAACACAATATCTCGAAACATTTTGAGTAGGACCAGCAGGAATTTTATGCTAGTGTATCATCGGTTTTCAAGATATGACCATTTCTGTTGCTGTGACAGACAAATCGGAGATTGCCAGACTTTGTGCATAGTTCAACAAAGGAAGCATTGTGGATCGATGGGTTGTTGAACCCGCCCTGGGTAGAAGCAAAATTAGCTGCGCTGGTTCAGGGTGAAGCACAACCTATTGAAGGAGTAAGATCATGGTACCTACAATGTTTTTCTTAGACTGGAATCCAAAGGTTTTCTGCACAAGACTTTGGACTCCTAAGGAATAGTTTTTTTCGCAATCAATGAAGCTCCAGATGAGCAATGAAAGGCCACGTTGACTTACGTATTTAATGCTGCAATTGTCTCTTAACCATGCAGTCGCCCAAGGATTGGTGGATCCTTTGGGTCTAGTAGTGATTTGACGAGACTATGTGAGGAGGGACATCTCGATGAAGCCATACAGATGGTGGATTTTATGCAGAAACATGGGATGTGCGTGCACACCAACATTTTTCATTGTCTCCTGGATGGATGCATAAAGAAGCAAAACCTTGCAGCAGGCAGGGAAGTGCACCGCCTCATCTTGAAAAGCACCTTTGGTTCAAATGTCTCTCTGATAAGAAAGTTAATACACATGTTTGCTTCCTGTGGAAGTTTGGTGGATGCAAACGAAGTGTTCAGCGAATTTCCTGAGCCTGATGTATATATGTGGAGTGCAATTATTTCAGCACATGCAAGGCTTGGAGAGAGTGAGCATGCTATACATCTGTATCACCAAATGAAATGGACAGATGTTAAAGCAGATGGACACTTGTTTGTTGCAATCCTTCAAGCATGTGCCAGGGCAGATGCACTGGCAGAGGGCATGCTGGTTCATCTGCACACAATTGAAAGTGGTTTCGAGCAGGTTGTGTTTGTTGGCAACACACTTATAGATATGTATGCCAAGTGTGGACGAATTAGGAATGGGCGCAGAGTTTTTCACAGACTGTCAGTACGCAACGTGGTGACATGGAATGCAATCATTGCAGGATGTGTCCACCAAGGTCATAGTGGAGAGGCACTTAAACTCTTCCAACAGATGCAAAATGATGGGATGAAGCCAAACCAGACCACATTTGTTTCTATTTTGAAAGCATGCTCTGGAATGGGAGCGCTACATGAGGGCAAGAGCATACATGTCCATATTGTTGATTTGGGTTTTGAGTCAGAGTTATTTGTTGGGAGCACTCTCATTGATATGTATGCCAAATGTGAGGGCCTGGACTACACACAAAGGGTGTTTAACCGGTTGCAAAAGCGAAGTGTGGTAATGTGGAATGCAATGATTACAGGATATGCCCAGCATGGACATGGTCAGAAGGCTTTCCAACTTTTTCAGCAAATGCAACAGGAAGGTATGGAGCCAGACATTGTGACGTGGAGTGCCCTAATTGCAGGACATGCCCAGCATGGTCATGTAGAAGAATCCCTCCTAATTTTCCAGGAGATGGAACAGAAGGGCATGATGTCTGACAATGCCACATTTGTCAGCGTTCTGAAAGCTTGTTCGAGCATGGCACTGCTAGATCAGGGAAATTTGATCCATGAATGTTTTTTGAAGAGGGGACACGAACAGGATGCCATTGTTGGGTCTGCGCTTGTCAACATGTATGCCAAGTGTGGAAGCCTTGAGGATGCACGGAGAGTATTTGATGAGTGGCCTGTTCGAAATGTGGTGACATGGAATGCAATGATTGCAGGATATGCTCAGCATGGGAATGATCAGGAGGCTCTCTATCTTTTCCAGCAAATGCAGCGGGAGGGCTTAAGGCCAAATAATGCGACATGGAATGCAAGGATAACAGGACATGCTCAGCATGGCCATGTCCAGGAGGCTTTTCAACTTTTTCAGCAAATGAAACAAGCTGGCTTGGACCCAGATAATGATACATATAGTTGTGTCCTGAAAGCATGCTCAAGTGTGTCTGCCATAGATGAGGGTAGGCTAATTCATGCTCACATTATTAGAAGCAATACTGAGCTGGATATTGTCACTAGCAACTCCCTCATTGACATTTATCTGAGTTGTGGGTGCCTTGAGGATGCGGTCAGGGTTTTTGAGACAATGCCAAGGAGAGATATGGCAACATGGAGTGCAATGATTGCAGGCTATGCTCAGCATGATCAGGGTCATGCAGCTCTCGAACTCTTTTGGCAAATGCAACTGGGAGGCTTGGAGCCAAACGAGGTCACAGTCGTATGTGTGCTCAAAGCCTGTTCTAGCATACCAGCCCTAGACCATGGGAAGTGCGTTCACATTCAAACCGTTGAAAGTGGTTGGGAGACACACCTTATTGTTGGAAATTCTCTCATAAACATGTATACAAAATGTGGGAGCCTTGCTGATGCACACACAGTGTTCAAAGGATTGCCTCAGCATGATGTGGTTACGTGGACATCAATGATTGCAGGATGTGTACAGGATGGACAGGACCAGGAGGCTCTGTTGCTTTTTATGCAAATGCAAGAAGCGGGTGTCATGCCCAATGATGTCACTCTTGTCTGCCTACTGAAAGCATGCTCCAATTTAAATTTGCTAGAGCAGGGCCGATGGTTGCATTCTCAGATAATAAAAACAGGATGTGCTACAAGTTTGTTTGTTGGAAACAGCCTCATTGACATGTATGCCAACTGTGGGAGCTTGAAAGATGCATGCATTGTTTTCAGGCATTTGCCAAAGCGAGATGTGGTGACATGGAATGCATTTATTGCAGGACATGCCCGGCATGAGGAAGGTGAGGAGGCTCTTCTACTTTTCCAGCAAATGCAACAGGAGACAGTGGAGCCAGACTGTGTCACATTCATCAATATTCTGAAAGCGTGTTCTACCATTGCAGCACTATGTCAGGGCAAGTCAATTCATAGCCTTGTCATTGATAATGGTTTGGAGTCAGATGCCCTTATTTTGAGCACACTCATTAACATGTATGCTACGTGTGGAAGCCTTGGAAATGCAGAAATAGTTTTCAATAGATTGCCAAAACAAAGTGCATCCGCATGGAATGCTATAATGGCAGCATCTGCCCTCCATAGCAATTATAAGTTGACCCTCCGGTATTACAAAGACATGCAACAAGGAGGAGTGAAACCAGATGATTCTACATTTGTTTCTCTCTTCTGTGCATGCAGTCATGTAGGCCTTGTGCATAAAGGCTTTTCGCACTTCAAGTCAATGACAGAATACCACAAAATTACACCAAAACTTGACCATTATAACTGCTTAGTTGACCTCCTTGGCCGTGCAGGTTGGTCGGAAGAGGCAGAAGATCTACTTGAAACCATGCATTTTCAATTGAATACCGTTGGCTGGACATCTTTGCTCACTCATTGCAGAACATATGGTGATGTGGGCCTAGGAAGACGATGCTTTGATTGCCTGATGGCAATGAAACACAGAAGTGCTTCAGGGTATGTGCTTATGTCGCAGGTGTATGCTCAAGCTTCTATGCAGGACGATGCTGACAGAATAGAAGAGTTGAGAATTTATGCTGAAGCTTGGAAGAAGCCAGGCAAAGCTTTTATTGAAGTTGATAATAAGGTACATGCTTTTGTTGTGGGAGACAAAAGCCATGCCCAAATCCATGAAATATATGCAAAGCTAGAAAGGCTTAGTTTGCGAATGGATCAGGGTGGCCACATGGCACGAATGGGACTGACAGCATCAATGGTAGATGAGATCAAGGAAGATGCTGTGAGTACACACTGTGAGAAATTGGCCATTGCTTTTGGCCTTATTAGCACACCTCAAGGTACACCTATTCGAATAGTGAAGAATCTTCGGGTGTGTACAAAATGCCACAATGTGGCTAAGTTAATCAGCAAGATAGAACGACGAGAAATAGTAGTAACAGACTCATATCGAGTACATCGATTCAACAATGGGACATGCTCTTGCCATGATTTTTTCTAATGGGCGAGTGCATGTCTGCAAAGCTAAAGTAGAAGGACAGTGCTTTACATACCCAGCTCAGGTGGTCTGTTCACAGAGTCTTAAGATAGAAGGAGCCACAGGGCTTTCTGTGTTGCCTCAGGCCCAGAATGTGGTTTACCTTTGTAGCTGAAGAAGCATTTCAGGTTTCCATGGAGCTGTAGCTGGAGGTATGCCAGGCCAAGTGAACATGGCCAAATGACAGACAAGCATTGCTTTCTGGAATACCCCTAAGGCCTTGGGGATTGAAGATAGGCACCATGTTGAATAATTGGCGCTCTCTAGTGCATTGAGTCTCCGTGAGTGAGGTAAACTATGTGGACAAAGCTGAGCAAAAGCATTGGCTTTTAACACACTAGATGCCACAAAAATCCTCGTAACCTAGACTCTGGGCCTACACCTTATGGACCAAATCTTGATGAGCCTGCATGCTTGACATCAGTTGATTGATTTGTTGATATACACAATCTTTTGAGTCGCATTGATGAGATGCAATTGGTGGAAGAAGATGGGATTGATGAAGCCAGTGTTCATTGTGGAATTGGAATCACCAATAGGTGTCTTTCATAACATTCAGTTCAAGTAATAGGAAATAAGGGGATATGGTACAATGAGCTAGACTGAAGATTACCTAAGCTGTTCTCCATGGTCATTTCAACTGAAGTAATGCTTTTACTGAGCCTGTGATGCTCACATGAAAATTTATCTGCAACGCCTCAACTTGATTTTCTTAGTTTGATCTGCTCAGATGTATAACTCGATTGCTAAGGGTTCTACCCTGCAGTTCCCGGATTTTTGTGGTCGTTAGGATCTCTCTTTAAATCCACTTGTGAAAAGAAAGGAAGCAAATCAGGTTGCCAATCAAAGCTGACAAGCTTTTGGAAGGAATGAAATGACTTGGGGCAGCAGCTCCCCTGAAAGCTCGAGCTGCGAGAGAGCTCCTGCAGAGTTTTCCTTGTGGACTTCCTCAAGGTGTGTATAGGCAGAGGAGACTGAGAAGTCAATCACAGAAGACGGGATGGGTGACATGATGGTAGATAGCTCAGAACTTCCACTAGTTAGATAGATGAGGGAGGCCATACTTGATGCCTCACTTTGAGAAATGATCATAGCACAAATCGTGTTTGTGGGGTCTCTTAAAAGAAAAAGTGGCCTTCTTCTGGGCTGCCTCGAATGTAAACAAAAACAATTATATAGCTCAAATCCCCTCCTCTTAACTGGCAGGAGGGCCTCGGACACCCTCCTAAACAGGTTAAAAATCCAGACAGACATTCAGGAGAAAAGCAACCTTGATATAGGAAGGTAGTGGGCACATATATATCAGACGAGTTCATGTGACGTGTCCATTCCTGCTGACATTGTAGAAAGGAAAACTGAGAATGTTAAGGCCCAATATTTAATGTATGTGTTCGTGTCTGCACATATGTTGTAACAGGAGCCGGGTAACCACAAAGCACAAAGTTATCTCATATAAAATTGTGGCTAAGAGATGTCAGGCCATACACACGGTTTTCCACCTTCTTGGAGTACCACCACTATTGTGCCGATACACAAAACCGGGGACCTATGGAGACGGGGAACTATCGGACCCTTATGATTGGCCACACTGTGGCCAAGATTTATGGATCAGTTCTAGAGAGGGAACTCAGCAGTCATACAAAGGCTCGGGAGCAGCGGGCACTAGGACAGGCAAGATTCCAGAGACATCACTCTACCCTAGATCACATCTTCACTCTCAGGGCTATCATTGAGGAGGTGAGGTCTAGACACTAGAAAGTCTACACATGCTTTGTAGACTTTCGGAAGGCTTTTGACACTGTCCCACGATCCCACATGATCAGGATGTTACAAGAGCTGCAGATTCTAGAGACACTGATATAGGGGGTGATGAGCCTGTATGAGTCAGTTAGAGGCAGAGTTCGTCCCCCCGGTGGCCTATTAGATTGGGTTGAGAGTACAATCGGAGTGAAGCAGGGTTGCCCCCTCTCACCAACTCTCTTGGATGAGATCACCTCTTTCATAGACCGCCTAGGAGGCGAAGGATCACTATTGGCCAATCTCATGATACAGATATTGCTATACGTTGATGACACAGTCCTCATCTCATCCTCAGCAGAGGGGCTGCAGAGACACTTGGAGGCCCTAGAGGTGTTCTGTAGAGAGAGAGACCTAACAGTCAACCTTGGGAAGACCAAGGTTATGGTCTTCAACATCTCACATGCAGTAATCCGACGACTTAGTTTCACTTATCGAGCCGAGTCAGTGGAGATAGTGCAGTCCTACACGTATTTGGGAATAGTCTTCATAGGACTCCTTTTCACTATGACACAAGCAGTCCAGGCACGACTCACACAGGGACGGGGTGCTTTGGCCCGATTGGAGAGACAGTGTTTCCAGGCACACTTTCAAGATCCACCGACGAAGTGCTGGCTTTTCGATACGCTAGTGCGATTGACTGCCATGTATCCAGCACCCTTCTGGGGATGTGATCTACCGATAGCAGTGTGGAAGAGATTTGAGCGGCTACAGGGGATCATGGGATCTAGGATGAATCGGAGCAAGCCCTCAGTCCCACATGAGATAGTACAGGCAGAGTTCGCCATGACACCACTACAGATTGATGCCATCTTTTAGACAGTGACTTTCATCCATAGAGTCTGGGACTTACCTCACTGGAGACTATCGAGGTTGGCTCTGGAGTCATCCAAGCGACTAGCTGAGGGTGGGGCGGACACATGGTATGCACGTATATCCACATGGTTTGCTGTATTCAGATGGACGTGCTCCCCCCCTTTCAGTATAGTTTGGATGCATCCCCTAAGTTGACCCCGCAAGATGAGATTACTCGTATCATATGGTTAGAACTTCTCCAGCTCCACATGTCTCGAGCTTGGGGGGAGACCAGGAGCTCCCCACCAAGACACAGTTCTATCATGACCATTTCCTGAATGTCATCAGAAAGAGAGGCCAAGGAGGAGTAGCATGCATGATCCAAGAACACTTGGCAGAAAAAATCAGCATGTACAGAGCTGATAAATACAAGAGGTTTACTTTCTATGCCCGGAATGGAATAGATTCAAGTGAGGCATTTGAATCACTATGCCTAGATATTGCAAAACTGAAAGAACTAGGCAAGGTAATAGTCATGGGAGACCTCAATGCTAGAATTGGACAGTTGCAATTTCAACCTATCATGCACAATGAATTGGACAAAGAAGATGCAATTGAAATAGATGCCTTATGGCACAGGATTTCAGAAGATGATCAATCAATGCACAAGGAAGAGCACTCCGGTGTATGATGAATGGACTGCACATGCCAGTTTTGAATGGGATGCAACTCTTTCCAAGGACTGACAAGATAGACATGTTTCTCCACCAGCGGGGGACACAGTGTCCTAGACTATGCCTTGGCACATGTCAATGCTCTACATGACATAGAAACTTTCATGATAGGAGAAAAATATCCTGAGTCAGACCATCTCCCAATATGGATGACTCTTGGTATCCACATTGAAACAGAAGTGTAGAAATTTGCGGCCAATTCAAGAGGCTTCCGAATAGATCAACACAGGCAGAAAGAATATGCCATCACACTGGATGCAAAGCTGAATGCAGTGGCAATCACACCTACATGGGAAGCCCTCAGAGAAGCTGTCCTCGACACCGCAACACAGGTTTTTGGAGCAATTCCTCCAGACAGAAAGAAGATACATAAAGGGCTGCCATGTAAGAAATGGTATGATGATGAATGCAAGAAACTACGCAATGAGCTGAAACATATTTCTGATGCAAACCTCTACAAATAGAAGGAGAAGCAATACAATGCTCTCACGAGGAAGAAAAAAAGAAATCACATTCTGGAAAGGGAAAAATCTAATTTGCTCACCTTCATCAAGAATCCCAGAAAAGGGTGGAAACAGGTTAGGGGGCCGAAGAGAAAGGTCATGGGAAATATCTCAGATGAGGAAATGCTTGAGTATGTTATTATCAGACTCTACAACCATGCCAATGAAACATATTTTTGATGCAAACCTCTACAGACAAAAGGAGAAGCAATACAATGCCCTCATGAGGAAGAAAAAAAGAAATCACATTCTGGAAAGGGGAAAATCTGATTTGCTCACCTTCATCAAGAATCCCAGAAAAGGGTGGAAACGGGTTAAGGGGCCGAAGAAAAAGGTCATGGGAAATATCTCAGATGAGGAAATGCTTGAGTATGTTATCAGACTCTACAACCATGCCAATGCAATCGAAATGGGAAATGAAGAAATGTCATATGCCTCAGTCAACCCTTTCACTTTTGAGGACATTGCAGCCTTATTGAAAAAGATGGCAAATGGAAAGGCCTCTGATTTGCTCGCTGCTACTGCTCCCTGCTCGTCCTGCTGCCCTCTCCTCAACTCCCCTCCTTGCTGCTTCCTCCCTTCCCTCCCTTCCTACCTGCTGCCCTTCCCTTCCTCTCTCCTTCCCCCCCGTGCTGCTGTTGCGCTACTTCCCCCCGCGCTGCTGTTGTGCTACCCCTCTCCTGCGCTGCTGTTGCGCTATCCCCCCCCCGCGTTGCTATCTGCACTGCCCCCCTCGCGCTGTTGCCTACGCTGCTGCTCCCGCGTCCCCCCCTTCCCTCTCCTCCTCTCCCCCCCTCCTCTCCTCCCCTCCCTCTCTCCTCTTCACTCCTTCCCCTCTCCTCCTGCTGTCCCTTTCCCTTCTCTCACTTGCTGCCCTCCCTCTCCCCCCTTCCAGCTCCCCCCTTCTTCAACCTCCCTCCTCCTTCAACCTACCCCCTTCTTCTTCTGACTTGCTCTCTCTCCTCTCTCCCTCCTTCCTTCACCCTCTCCCTTCAGGTGTACCCCCGTTTTTTGGGGGTCTCCTGGGCATTAGGAAAGCGGACGAAGTTTCTTTTTTGTGTTTGAGTGGGCCTTCCCCACCTCGATTGACGAATGGGCACTCGTTCATTCAATCCGTTATCGCACACACCAGCCGTGAGAACCGTCACATTTTCAAAAGACGAGCTGCAGCAGGACTTGGAGCATGAGTGTTCCACGACTCTCTTCGCACGCGTCTTTGGTTCACACCCCTCCAGATCGCAGGCTAGAGATTGGATGCTTGCAACGCTTCCCCAGGAGCTTGTCCCCCACCTTAAGGATGTTTGTTTGTTGGGACGAGGTTTCTTTCAGGTGTGCCTAGATTCCCCGGACGTCACGAGAGACTTGCTACAGGCTAGGTTTCTATTTCTAGGCTACAGGAGGATTTTTTTGTTTCCCTTTCAACTGGGGCTTTGACCGAGTTGAAGAGGACAAGCAGGGAGTTTCTATTTTCATCAGGTTCCCTGGTCTCCCCTTAGTTTATCACCGGCTTCTTTCAGTTATTGGCAAGAGGTTTGGTGTGGTAGTAGAGATCCCTCCTCTTCCTGGCGAGCCCTCTTCGGCTGCTGAGGCGGTCAGGATGGATGGGGTACCCAGGGTTAGCGTAATTGTTTAGGACCCTAATATTTCAGAGGACCACATCATGCTACAGCGACCCGATGGGTCATTCTTCCACCAGAGATTTGAGGTTGCAGGTCGGCAGGACCAGTGCAGGATTTGCAGATCCTCGGGGCAATTCGCTAGAGATTGCCCAAAGAAGAAAAAGAGGCCCAGAAAGCAGCTCGTACTAGCTTATGACAGAGAGCAGGAGCAAGACCTATCGCTCCACAGGCACCGCCTCAGACACGAGCTCCCCCTCCTCCTAGGGTTGCTCGAGTCCCTCCTGCATCCCGCACCACCTCTGGCCCACGGTGGGTTAGGCCCTCTACTTTAGATCATACTTCCACCGCTTCAGAGGCATTTCCCTTGGAGCCTCGGGAGGCTAACGCCTTGGAGCCTAATGTTCAGGAGCCTTCTTCCACTCCACCTCAGAATCAGGCTGTACCTTCCTCAGCAGCCCAGGTTGTTGGCACCTCATCCGCAGCACTTCTTGATCAGGACCTAGTATAGGTGTCTCCTTCCGTGGATAGAGGGAAGGGGGTCTTACATTCTCTCCCTGCTTTGGTAGGAATCTCCTCGAACCCCCTCCCTAGGACTGGCTCAGTGGAACTCATTTTTCGCTCCTGAGGACCTCTCTAACCTCCCAGATGATGATTTTATACCTTCCACTTTTGGAGAGCCAGTTATCGGCATCCCTATTGAGAGATATTTCTCTCTCTCACCTATGGACTTTCCTCCCCTTGGACCTCATGTATATGGCAGGAGGTCAGCTCCGGTGGAGGGTTCTTTTTTCGCCACCAGGTCAGGTAAGGTATTCCGACCCGCTTCCTCCTGCTGATGAGGATAGCCAGTTGGAATATATTGGGACTGGGCAGCATCCCTCATCGCCGTCGCAGACAGTTGATCAGGAATCAACTTCATCCAGGTATGTCAGGTGGTTCCTTAGACATTCTTTTTCTTCAGGAACACAAAATGGATGCTAGAGATTGCTCTAAGTTAGGTAAGCTGTTTTCAGGCCGGACTTTTTGGCTTCCTGCCTTGGGAACCAGAGGAGGTACATGCATATCTATTTCAGATTCTATTCTCCCTCTGGTCATTGGACACGGTACCATCACCCCCTCCAAGGCCCAGTGGATTTTACTTTTGATTGACGAACGTAAGGTTGGTTTCCTCAACCTCTACGCTCCGAACAACAGAGGGGACTGCGTTCTTTTTTGGAAAGATTCGTGGATTATTGGAGGTGACTTCAACATGGTTGAGGAACCATCCGATAAGCAAGGGGCCAGAGAAGGTGGTATTCATTCCCTCAAGAGAGCAGCTTGGGATGCCTTCTTGTTCAAGTTTAGTGGCAGAGATGTTTGGTCAAATGATGCATTTCATATTCAGTCTCAGTCACTTTTGTTTTTGTGATCGACCGTAGGGTGCAGATGCCTATCCATGCTTGGATTAATAGATTCTATGTGGATGACTGGGCTCTTGATAGAGGGGGGACAGTTTGCATTGCAGCTGGTGTTTCCACCTCCGACCATTTTTTGGTAGTTTTGTCTATCTCAGAGCTCCATCTGAGAGAGCGGTCTCACAGTATCAGGACCCCCGATGCCTTATACACAGATGAGACTCTCACAGAGGTAGTCTTGGAGATCTAGGTTTCTCACTCGCAGGGGGGTGGCCGATCCTTCACATGTGGCCACAGCACTTGCCAATATCAGTGACTTTTATCACTCTGTCGCTAGTGGTGGGCAAGGTGAGGTACTCAGAGGGGAGATTGGTATCCGTCGGCAGTTGGCAGCCTTGCAAAGGGAGGAGCAAAGACGACCATCAGATGCTTGGATACAGGAGCGCCTTGTTGCAACAAGGGCTTACTTGTAGACATTGCTTGATCAAAGAGTGGAGTATGTCTTTCATGCACGGGAGTCCTTTTGGATACAGATGGGAGGGAGAGTCAATAAACACTTTTTCTCTACACTTAGTCTCAGGCATAGTAGAGAGTGTCAAGCAGCTTATTGACTCTGATGGCGTTTTGCAGTCTCATCTGGATCTTGTCATGCACTTCGCGACAGATTTTTATGTCTCCTTTCTGCAGATCCTGACACACATGCCAAAGATGTGGCTAGAGATGTAGTTTGGCATAGTTTACCTATGTTGGTCACACCAGAGATGATATGCTCACTTGATGCACGCTTTACCAACACAGAGTTCAGGACTGCTCTCTTTGCCCTTCATAAGGGCAAGTGCCTTGGTTCCGATGGTCTTACTCCATCTTTTTTTACAGCCTTTTGGGATATGATAGGTGATCATATTACTTCATTCCTGTAGGACATTTGGGACTTGAGTGAGATGCCTGACTCACTGATCGAGGGACTCATACACCTTATCCCGAAAGGTGGCAATAAGAATTTTGTATCCCATTGGAGATCCATCACTCTTTTGGCCACTTTATACAAAATCCTTGCCAAGGCGATCAGCGTCCGATTGCAGCCCCTTCTTCCAGACCTCATCCATGATACTGAGACATGTTTTGTGCATGGCAAGAGCATATTTGATAATATCTTTTCCTTTTGGGAAGCCACAGAGTGGGGTATGCAGAGCAGGTAGAGGTTGGCAGTTCTACTCTTGGACTTTAAGAAAGCCTATGATAGAGTAGATTGGGGTTTTCTTCAGGACACTCTTCTATGATTTGGATTTTCAGATGCATGGATTAGAGGGGTGGCCTTCCTTTACAGATCAGGCCCAGAGCCACGTTTTGACCAGAGGGGTAAGGGGTGACAGGTTTCAGATTTTCAGGTCAGTTCATCAAGGATGCCCTTTAGCCCCCTTCCTCTTTCTTTTTGTGGCAAAAGCTATGAGTATCTTCCTTAGATGATAGATCTCAGGCTGATCTTTATGGGCTGAGATTACCCTTGAGACAGGAGCAGGAGCTTTTTGACTGTGAGTTGGCTGATGACACTGCTATTTTTATTGAGGCCTCTTCGCAGTCACTTTATTCTTTCCGGATAGCCTTGGATATCTTTTGCTCAGCTGTAGGGCATACATTAACTGGCGTAAATCCTTTGGCTTTTGGATCAATGATGAGGACACTCCAAGCTGGGGAGTTGACATTGGCTTTTCTTGGATTCAGAGGGGTGTTCCTGTCAGATATTTGGGATGCTAGGTAGGATTGGGCATCTCTCTAGCACAGCAATTTGCCCCAGTACTGGAGAGTATGAGAAAAAAGCTAATTTTTTGGAGCTCAGCCAAACTCGACCTTGCATCTAGAGTTGTGGTAGTGAACCAGGTTCTTTTGGCCACTGCTTGGTTTGTGTGTTCTTGCTGGTGCCGGTTTAGGGATTGTATCACTTAGCTCATTAGACCAGTCATGAATTTTTTATGGAGTGGACTTGATGGCACGGTAGATGTTGGAGTGAGGGTGGCATGGGAGATCATTATTCTCCCTACATGTGAAGGGGGCCTTAATATCATCGGACTTGCAGTGCAGGGCATTGCTTTGTAAGGTGGTGGTGAGGGGACTCATGCCTGGGCAGGAACCTTGGAAGGATTTCTTTTTTGGACACATACAGGCTTGCACACCTACCTTGGGAGATGATTGGGTGGACATCCCTCGCTGGATTTTTGCTTCTGTTTCTCTCAGATTTCCTGCCTCTCCTCTCATGACTGCCATCCTGAAAGCTTGGGGGAGCTTCAGGAACACTCTTTGGAGGGTTCTGCCCTCTACCCTTGAAGGGATTGATAGGCAGCCGATCATTTGGAACGATAGTATACTTGATGAGCATGGTAGACCACTGGGCACTTCCCATTACATGCAGTGGTCTAGATGGGAGAGAGGCCCCGCCTACACAGAAGGCATTTATTAGGCTACCTGAGGATCAAAGACTATAGTTAGTGAGTCACCTCTGAGGGGTAGCACGCAAGATTCAGCAAATAGATACAGCCATCCCGGTGGAATGGACAGTTGAGATGCCTATTACTTCCACCACTTGGATGGGAGCTTTTTTTAGGACAGCAGTTCCTCTTTAGGTGATCGCTCTTCGAGGTCTCGAGGAAGATGCATTGGTCTTTGACGTTGGGGATGGAGGTATACTCTCTAGATCCACGGATGATATTCTTCTAGAGGTTGCCTTTCAGCCTGTCAGGATTGCTGGTTTTGTGGACCATGGAGCGGGCTTGTAGTGGTACTTAGACCTTGACCCTCTGCTCTTGGCCCTGGGATCCTGGAGATTCTGGTTATATGGAGGTGCACCTATCAGGTGCTTGCAGTGGGACCCAGGAGAGTGGGAGTGGATAGATCATGGGCACCGAGAGAGGGGGATTCCCTTCTTTCGTTTCACGGTTGGTAATGTTAGGAGATTTCAGCTGAGCAGTAGGGGTTGGATTCCCTCCAGAGCCCCCCATTGAGACAGCTTCTTCATCACCGCAAATTTGCATAGGAATTTCTGGAGAAGGCTGTGGAAATCCCTCAGGAATCGAAAGATCACTCTTTTCTTTTGGCTTTCTATTCATGGAGGGATTGCAGTGAACCAGTGGAGATCACAATTTGGGGCTGATCCCACTTGCCCTCGCAGTCATTCTGCAGAGGAGTCAATGCGACATTGCCTTTGAGACTGCAGTCAGGAGAGGACTGTTTGGAAAGGGGTTGCTCGGATACTCAGCATTTTTCATACTTCCCCTTTCTTCATGACTTGGGGCTTGGTCACATGGTTATCCCTTACTGTGCCCCAAGTGTTTTATGAGGGTGAGCCTTCTTCTTGGATACTCTCGGTTCGCCGGCAGGTAATAGAGCCATGCTCCCTTTAGGATGTACCTCTTACTCCCTTCAAATCTTCTCATGCTTCAGTGGACACCTCTTGGGAGATTTTGGTTAGCATTTCCTCTTGGCACATTTGGAGAGCCTGATGTACAAAGGCCTTGGATGGCACCCAAATACACCCATCACAGGTGTTCACGAGTATTTGGACTGACACGGTTCACACTTTGATAGCCATTTGGACTAGCATGCAGGACCCTTCACGGGCAACCTCCTCTAGGAGGACTGTATTTCTTCGAGTTTGGAGGGGTTCTCCCTTTTTCTCGGAGGTTTCTACCGGATTGAGATGGCACTATCAGCCCCAATCCTTTCTTTTTGGCTCTTGAGCTTTTCATGCATTGCATGGTGTACCCGTATGGAGCTTGCTCTAACAATTTTCTTTAATACCTAATAGAAGTCTCTTTTTGCAAAAAAAAAAAGAAAGGCCTCTGACCACATGCACGTGTGTTGAACTCTTAAAATGGATAGAAGATAGGGCACGACAATGGCTATCACACATATTGACAAATGCTCTACACCATGGCTTTCCAATTGACTGGCAAGAGAATTGGGTTCAGCCCCTATTCAAAGGGGGAGACAAAAATTCAGTCACTAACTACAAAACTATAATGGTCAACTCCACACTAGCTAAACTTTTTAGCACAGTGCTTGAAGTAAAAATTAGCACTTGGGCCGAAGAGACCAAGAAGAGGGCCATTGGACAAGTAGGCTTCTGTAAAGAGCATAGGATTGCAGATCATATGGTCTCATTAAGAGTACTCACGGATGAAAGCAGACTAAAAGGAAAAACTCTTTTGTGCTGTTTTGTAGATTTTAAGAAGGCATTTGATACAGTCCCGAGAGGGGGCCTATGGAAAGGAATGCAAGACCTCGGAGTCCCTTTGGCATTAACGGTAGGCATCTCCTGAATATACAAAGTATTATGCAGACTAAAACAAGAGCATGGACTGTTAGTTGCATTTCAAAGTAATATGGGGGTAAAACAAGGCTGTCCTCTCTCACCTATACTATTTGGAATCTGCATTGACAAGTTAGAAGAACTCAAAAATGAATTTGTAGCAGGAGAAGGGATACAAGGACCCAAGCTCGGGCTATGGACAATACTGTTGCCTCTATATGCAGATGATGTGGTTCTTTTTGCCTATGACCCTGATTCCATGCATCAACTACTACAGACACTTCAGGTCTTTTGCAATGAAAGTGGGCTGCAGGTTAATGTCACCAAAACCAAAATGTTGGCAGTATGCACCACCCAACCTGAACTTCCTCCTGTTATCAGCTTTGAGGGGCAACCCATTGAATATGTCAATACCTTTAAATACTTGGGAATCGATATACCAATCGACCACAGATGGTGGCAATGTGCACAAAGAAGCTTGGATATAGGTTGGGGGAAATACATCAATTTGAAAATGTTTGTAGGCACACTGACACCCGGAACTGGAAGATCCGGAATATGTTGTTTGATGCATATGTAGTTCAAACAATGCTATACAGAATAGAAGTATGGGGAGGCAGCATCTCTCCATCCACATGGAATGAGATTGAAAAAATGTAGAAAGCATTCGTACGATGACATCTAGGAGTCAAGGTTACTACCCCTACGACGACATCTAGGAGTCAAGGCTACTACCCCTTACTCAATGCTCCTATTGGAAATGGGTAGGAGACCAATTGAGTTTCATGCACATATCAGAGTGATGCAGTATCTAGTGGACGTGCAACAAATGCCAACAAACAGATTACCACACAGAGCATGGACAGCAAGTATGAAACTTCAAAAAAACCATAAAAGCAAGATCCTCTGTACAGGATGGGGGATAGACATAAGGAAATGGTTCAGTAGATGGGAAGTGGAATCATACTTGACTATGCCACCTGAAAAAGGTCATCTACAAGAATTCCAGTTGTCCTTAATATGAACCCTACAGGCTCAATGGTTGACAGCAGAAAAGAAGACAAAGTTAGAATACTACCAAGATGAAATAAACCCCCTATGTTGGTCATCATTCATGACATTAGATGCCTTTGTTCAGCCATACATTAGCAATCCCATCCCTCTTCTCTATCACATAAATATTGCTAGGATTCCGCACATGATCACACACCTTGGCAATAGAGACAGGAGCTTGGCTGAATTTGCCATGACATGCTAGATTTTGTAGATTTTGTGATTCACAGACAGTCGAGACAGAGGCACATGTAGCCCTATAATGCCCCAGATATACACATATCAGGGACGACTACTAGGAAATTCTGGTAGACACCGTATTGTATATTTACTTTGTTTGTGTATTTTTAAGGTTGTCCATATGTATTTTAGTTTTTTGTACGCTTTACTTGGGTTAGTTTAGTTAGGTGTGGTAAATACTAGTTTGGTTAGTAAATTCTAGTATATGTAGGTAAAAATTGGAGGGGCAATTTCCATCTATGAAAGTGGCATGATCGGATTATGGAGATTAAACCCTCAAACCTTTACGTCATTAAACAAAATCTTGAAAAGTCGAGGAAAACCTCACGTCCAACACACAGTTAACAAAGAAGCCCTTTTCTCCTCCCTATGCTCTACCTAAGTAAGATACATACAAATGCATGCAATGTGCTTTTGCAAATGCTTTTGTAACTGTCTTTGTTATGTTTAGTGTGAGAAGCTCCTCTGAGGGGCCTATTGGCACTACGTATTCGTCCTTCTTGTTAGCAACCATGTTCGCCAAGCAATATGGAAAGAGGCAACATGTGTACGTGTTAGTAGCAAGTAAGAGGATGCAGTAGGAACTTTGAGAATGGAGCGAAAGCTATGGCACTTTTTTTAATAACACTTTCATGGTGAGCTCTCCTAAAATTCACTCATACATACTCACATGCCCATCATCACACGCCCATCATCATGATGCCATTACGGTGGTATTCCCCTCTAAATAATTTCAAATTAGCCCAACCCTATATTAGGATCGTAACAATGCCTGTCATGGCACCCTAGATAACATCTTTGTCATGCACCAATGGAAACGTCATGTCCTTGAGGTTTGATGTCAAAGTCCAATGTCCTTTGGGAGCTCATTGGTCGTGGTTGAAAGCATACAACAGAGCTTGGAAGTCCTCAAGTGATTGGTGTAAGTCCAAGAGGATGAGATGAAGCTTTGTATGATTGTCAATGAAGACCTATTTATAGGCACGCGTGCAACACACATTAGGTGTCCATTGAGACTTGAACCTACGACCTCCCAAAGAGAGGGAAGGGTCTTAGCCACTTGGGTTACAAGCTCTAGGACCAATGGTGGCAATTCACCTCACATTCTTTTACTCCTTGTAGCTTGAATTAAGCACTCACATCAAAGTTTGGCAGTCTGCAATAAAGCATTGTCTTGTGGTTTTTAAGAAATTAATTTTGCATCTATACATTCCAAAAATTTGTAAGAGCATCATTGTTATTTCTACAAGGAAGATCGGTTATGGTTGATTTTACCCTCAAGAAATTAATGAGAATCCCCTCTAAAACTTTCCACATAGACACCTGCCCCATAGCTCTACTCCATTAAAAAACCTATAATGATTATCACAAATAATAGGTAGATCTCTAATCTCCAAATCCCATTGTTGCCTAATGTATTCTATTAAGAAAATATGATAAGGATAAGAATGAACAAGAGATTTAGTGCCAATGGGATTCAAGCCTAGTGGTTGAGGCAGGTGGGTGTGTTTTGAGCGTGCATGAGTCGACCACCAACGAGGCCCCAAAAGGCACTGCAAAAAAAACCTTTATGAGAGAGTAGCTTACGAGGTGCAATTACTCAAGTACATGGAGTATACATGTACAAAGTTGGAATGAGACTAACACTCAAGGATTGAATCACTATTGGGTTGACCATGATTAGTTTAAGTCAACCTATGGTTAAGGAAAAATATGTACAACCCTTAAGAGTGGAACTCCTTGCTTGATACAAGGTGTCATGGCAGTAGCCAAAGCCTTTTGACTGCTTTGAAATCTAGGATTCACACAAGTTTTTAAAAAATAAAATAACAGGTTTATATTATAAATTCAAGAATATAGACAATCGAGATTACATCAAAATGTTTCTGTCCCTTAATGGGGTGAGCAAAAACATCTATCAATGTATGGGAACGAGCATCTACGCTTCTGGGCTTTCCTCGAGAGTTCTCTGAGTGGTCGCTGTAGTGATTGCAAGAATTGTTCTCTAGACAAATTCTCTTTGCGTACTTTAACAGAAGCACTCTCCGGGTCAGCACGTGAGACTAGTCTCCTGAAGGGGGTGGGTAGGGTAATTCTCTCTATGGTCCAGGGGGTGGTAACTTTCTAATCTTGTGTGGGTAGCACACTTTGCATCGCAATGCTTGTATCAAGAGAAGGGGAAGGAGTAACCGATACTAAAGCAGCAGTAGGAAAGGAAGGGAGAGGAGTAGCAGCCATAGTGGGGGCGGAAGGTTGTGTTCCTTGGGGATCCATGCTGCTTTACTCATAGCGGCGTGTTTATTCTCTTTCATTTGCCCCTTTCTTTGTAATCACAAAGTTGCACCGAGCAATTGTTCTCTTTTTTTGCTAGGTTCTAGACAAACAGTTGTAACTGCATTTGGGTTCTCTTCTTTTGCTAGGTTTTCCTCTTTCTGAACAAAGAGTTGTAACTGCATCCGGGTTTGGAGAATTTTCTATAGAATATCACTTCGTTCCTGGTTGCATACATAGTTTTAGAAAGAAATTAGTAGCATCAACAATGTCACCATTAAAAACTTTTGCACATCGAGTAAACAAATTGACCATAGCGCAGAAGCACAGATAGCATTCCAGTTGGGGGAAGCTTTGCTAGGCGTGTCGCCCAGTAGTAAGTAAGCATATTTGAATGGTAGTCTGGCGTGTTGTTACTTGTATTGAAGACCACAAATTTTTGGAGAGTCTACAGTTAAGGAAGAGGTGTGGGATGTCCTCCTGTGCACACCTACATCTCTTGCAAGTTTCATTCCCATGACCAATCCTTTGCGTCTGACTGGCTATCCAGACTCCTTTGTGCATGATTAGCTAGAGAAGCTAGGACTGCTTCTCTGAGATATTCTTGTCCCATACCTTTTTGAATCTATTCTTCCAAGTTCTACTCGAGTCTCTCCTATGCCATTTCTGATTGAGTGTCCTTATTATCTCTTCCTATCCTTCCACACAGATAGGGATAGGAGTAATCTGAATCTGCCTTTCCCACCTGAACTCCCTCAAGGATGGTTTGAGATGGCCTCCTATCCACTGTAGATTTTCTCTTGACCACAATAGTTGTCTCTTGTATATCAATTTCAAGTCAAACCTATTGATTTGATACCTGACTATCAGGCTTCCGTCGTCTAGCCAATTTTTGTACAATCGGTTCCAGAGATCCTCCCAAATTCTTAGTCGCTTCTTGTTCAGTTTGAGGGCTCCTTTCAAGTCTTCATAACTCACTTGTGCATTCAGCCTGACTATGGGGAACCAGATTGAGTATTGACTACAAAAGGTACCCGTCTTTCTTGAGAAGCCCTTCCACATGATATATGGGCGCGTCAACTCCCATGCTTGCCACATTCCTTTCAAGAGTTCTAACCCTTTTGTGATACAAGTTTCTTTACCCAGAAGTGCCACCTCAAGTGGAATCTGTTTCTAGTGTACACCTTTTGAGTCTGACTTTTTAAACATTGTGCAGGATTAATGTAGCCCAAGTTGAGTCAGGATTTTGAAAGGCTCTGTTAGATATGCTCAATGCCCCACCCTCCTAGTAACCACCAGTGGTCCAAGGTGCTCAAGTTGTAAGGCCCCCATATGAGGAGAAGCCATGTGTGAGCCCGGGACACTAGATGGATCCTGACTTGCATGTTAGATGAGGTCTATCAATGAGACCATTGATGGTAGAAAGGTGATCTATGTGAGTCTAGCCTATGGGCTAGGCAGGGTAGGTAAGCTGGTAGCACAACAAGGCACATTGTCTTGATTGTGTGGGAGCCCCTTGTTCTCGCTGGGGTCTAGGGGCCAACTGGCCCCTAGCTGGGGGGTCCCAGGGGGGCCAGCGGCTATGGGGGTTCGAGGGCGACAGCACCCGAGGCGACGGTATGGGGAATATTCCTTAAAAATTTTCATGGATGACTAGTCAGTTCCATCGACTAGATTGACTAGTCAGCTCCAGCAACTAGGTTGACTGGTCAGTTCCACCGACTACGTTGATCCGACTACCGCCCTCATAGCTATAAAGATGCGACCTTCCCAGTCCATTGTATCACATCAGATCAGATCTTCTAGCTAGTAGCTCTTCACCTAGTATCTGTGTAGATTGCCATCTAAGCTCCACTATGGGAGCACAGGGGTGGATGGAGCCATCATCTGTACTACATCAGTATTGAATGAAAATTTTGTTCATCTCTAGTTTGCTATGTACTCTCTATTCCTTGTTCAGTTTTTGTTCCGCTGCGCCATGTAATTTAACAGGCTCCACTGATTCATGAATCTTGCCACAGACTTCTCAATATCCACAATCCCCAATCCTCCTACATCTTTGGGGCATCGTGTAGACTTGCCATTTTACTTTGGCCATTTTGTGGTGGTCAGTGTTCCCCCCCCCACAAGAAAGACACTTTTGGGTTGGCACCCAACTAGAGATAAAATACAGAATCAAGGGATAGATGTAGTGGTTTAGTACAAACTTTCTTCTTGCCAAAGTTGGTTGGAGGACTTGCCACTTATTGATTTTATCCTTGACTTTATCGATTACCCAATCCCACTGATCATTTAATGAGCATCTGACTCCCATAAGGATATTAAGTAGTCTGAAAACCTCTCTTTCTCTTATGACTTTGCATCCTTTACTGAATAGGAGCTAGGGAGGCGGAGTCCTTGTACCGTATATGCCTATTTTTTGTGGTTGATCTTGGAGCCTGAGGCTAGACAAAAAAACGTTTAAGCAGTCTAGGACGTCATCCACTGATTACTCATCTTGTGCCGGGTTAGATTGGTATCATCGTCAAATTGTTGATAAATGATCTGTCTTCCTTCTTCACTTGTATACCTTTCAAAGTTCTGTTGTCATCTTTGTCCTGAATGATCCAACCAAGTGTGTCTGGTGCTATCATGAATAGCAGAGGTGCTAGAGGGCAACCTTGTTTCTTGGATCTTTTTAGAGCGAAGCAGGGTGAATCCTTACCATTAATATCTATCTTACCTCTAGCCTGCTGAGCGAGGAGGACATTCACGTGAGCTATGAAGCTGAGGCCTGCTCCCAAGTCCTGAAGCAAGGATAGGATAAAGCCCCATTCCATCCTGTCATAGGCTTTGTCAAAATCAACTTTGAGGAAGCATATTCTTGATGTCACTTCCTCAGCTAGCTCAAGACCTTCCCAAAGCGTGAGAATTGCCTCCAGGATGGGTGTCATCCCTATGTAAATCCTTTCTGCTCTTATCTTATCCACTTCTACATCTTGATCCTTAATCTGATGGTGGCCAATGCTTTGGCAAACATCTTATAGACTAGTGTTCAGCATGGTAAGTGGTCTCCAATTTTTTATCTCTTCTTTGGAGCCTCCTTTCAGTATTAGTTTGATCATCCCTATGTTGATTCTTGGGTCAAAGAATCATTTTTCTTTTGGATCTTGCCAAAGCTCCATTAAAACAAGGGCCCACCATATCCCAAAACACTTGATAAAACTCCACTGGGAGTCCATCCTCCCCCGATGTCTTTCCTTTTGCCATAGCGTCAACTGCTCCTTTTAATTCTTCAAGTGTGAGGTCTCTTTTAGGTACTGGCAATCAAAGGGGGAGACGGGCTTGATTCTAGTCTGTTGGGAGTGTTCTCTAGCTCTAAGATTTTCAGTTGAAAGGATCTCAGCCTCTCCAAGTATAGTTTTGAAGTGGTTCAAGACTAGATCTAAGATCTCATTGGGATCTTGCATGAGCCTCCCTTCATTATGTAAGGCATCTAGAGATTCCTCAGCATGTTTCTTTTAGAGGCTTCTGAACATTTCATCATTCGTTCTATCACATTTCCCTACCCACCACTCTCTTGTATAAATTTGGCCTGGCTTGCTTCAATTTTTGCCCTAGCTTTCAAGTTGTTTCTTGCATCTCTTTATTGTGTTTGACCTTGAGGTGTATTATCATCCTCAAGCCTCTTTATCTAGTCTTCTCGCCTCTTGAACCTGGCTTGTCTGATCTTTGCTTACTCGCCTTCAAGAAGTGTGCACTCTGTAACTCTCAGCCATTTGTTTGTCGTACTGGCTATTCCATCGAATGCCTTTTGCCAAATTCTTACAATTTTAGTTTGTATATATCGTAGTTGGAAGAAGAAGGAGTTTGCTTTGAACCCAGATCGGAACCTCCTTCCTTCACCCTTTTCTAAGGAAATTAGAACCGGTTTATGGTTAGAGAAGGGGAGGGATAATAGAGGCCTTATGGCTAAGCGTGTCATCCAAGAGTCTTCTAGAGAAGTGAGCTCTATCTAGATGCACTTTTCTATGATTCTATCCTAGCTGGTTTCAGTCCAGGTGAAAGCAATATCCTCTAAAGCGTCGATAAGAAAGCTTGATCCTTTAGGTTGGTCCAAGCTATGAACTCACTTCCTCTTAGTACATTGCGTAGCCCGTTCCATCTCTATCTTTTGCTTTTGACCATGTTGAAGGCCCCCAAGAGGATAGGGTTGTCTTGCATAATTTTGCCATCCTACATGAGTACTTTGTCTCTAGCGGCATTAGGGGCATAGACTGAGAAGACCTAGCACACTAGATTGGGGTGTGTGAAGTCAATGCCTATTCCATTTTGGCCAAAGGTAGTTAAGACCCCTCCTACATCTTGAGAAAGGTGCTTGTTGTGCGATGCCCAAAACTTCCCCCCCTTTGCCCTCTTTGTGCTAAGTGCAGAACCACGCTCTTTTTTCATCAATATGGCTTAGCTGCTGCCATCTTAGCTTAGGTCCCTCAATTTTAACTTCCTAGAGATCTAGGGTTGAGCCCTCTATCCCGGATCCATCTTTTGAGGATTACTGGTCTGAGATCATTTGATAAACCTTGTACATTTACACTTAGGTAGGAAATTTTTCTTGTTTCTACATCATTGGGCATTAGTTTTGTTTCTTTTCTTCTTGAAATTAACCTATTGCACAAGAGTGAATCCTGTTGATAGTATTCTCTTTTCTCTTTTGATAGATCCTGGGTCTTTGGGCTTCTCACTCAGAGGAGCCGAATGTAGGCTTCATTTTTCTACCTAAGTAGACTTTCTCCCTTTTACCAAGGTGAATGGAGGATCATCTTTCTCCATGGCTTCATGTTCGGCTCGTTCTAGTTGGGCGTCAAAATCCTGAATGTTCTCTACAAACTCTTCTTACTTTGAGCTATCTATTGGCTTTTCCTCAGTGGCCGCACTTGTGCCTACTGGACTTTCTCCTTTCTGTTAGTCTTGGTTTTGATTTCCGTTGATGGGCCTTCTTCACCTACATGCACTGCCTTCTTCTCTATGGTTGTTCCTGGACTGAGAGTTTTTGATAAAGTGTCCACCCAGGCCACACAAGAAGCAAGGATTAGGAATATTCTTGTAATACACTTTTTGAATCAGTTCCGCTCCGTCATTATCTAGAACTCGAATGGCATTAGGTGGATTTGTTGAGATAAATTCATCAATACACAGGCTTGGGGATTTCCCCTCGAGCTAATAAACCTTTCCATTTCCAGTGCCAAGAACTGACCTAGCGGGGCACACAGAGCTTCTTTTTGCATGAATAGGGAGAGAGGCAAATTAGTAAATTCTACACATATTGGGGCTTTGGAAGGTGGTGGTAAATTGGGATTAAAGGAAGGTTCCCACGTTTGCACAGACAACGATTGACTCTGGCTTTTGACTCTCCGGCGCTGGATTGTGGACATGGAGGGGGCGCGGGGTCCATGTCAGATATACAATAAGGATACCCTGCGTTTGATTCCCCCAAGATTGTCTACTGAATGGAAAAGCCTTCGAAATGGACAAGCCTAAAACTAGAGACATGCTGTTACTCTTGACTGCCTTCTTGAACGATATCAACCCTACGACAAAACCTGCCACAACCTCTGAGAAAGAACCCACACTAAGAATACCGTGAATAACCAGGACTCCAAGAGCATTGGTGTAGCTTGTAACCAACTCAGGTGACTTATCAAAAGTCCCTGTGATCCTCTTCAATCGCTTCCACAAGCTATCTGAGCGGAGGATTACCAGAATTCGAGCGACTGCGTTCGAGCGAGGTGATGGTTCGAGCGAGGAATTTCATAACTTTTGACATTCTAGTGTGATGCTTTATGTTCAAAAAGTAGCATTCATTGCTTACTTTTAGAGTTGTTGTCCTACCCATGATATTGTGAGTAATCAATTATCTTATAGACAAACAACAATTTCAGAAAATGTTTGGCAATGTTTTTCAAGGGTCAACGAAGGAGGGGTGGAAGAAAGGGGTAAAAGTATGTGTTTTTCTTATGCAATTTCCATTTTCAAGGCAAAAAAATAATTGGAGGAGGAGCCTCCTTAGAGGCCGCAATATCACGGCCTCTTGGGAGGCTCCTATTGCCAATTTTATTTGGGCCATGACTTGGTCAATTCTACTCCAAATATGGTCATGTTTGTAGTCAAAACGATCGGAATGATATGAATGAATACATTTATCATCTTAAAGTGTCAAAATCCTAGATCTTTAGAAAGTTTATAGTTATCTTTGTTTCATGAGAGTCGGACCTTATCAAACTCTATATTTATTATGACCATGGATTTTTCTCATATAGAGTCTGGGTCCTTGGTTTCCTCTCTCCATCCTAAAGGTGTATACATTGTCAAGGACATATGAAGGTGATCCATATTTAGTTAGCATCATCATGGTCATAAGGTGATCAATAATTTATTAGTTCCATAGTTTAAACATTTTATTCATGTGATCATTTTGTGTACAAAATGGATCAAATCATGTCAGTAGCATAAAAATCGCTGAGCTACAAATAGTTGTTTGTGAGAGATTCTTCTAGGAGGAGCTTCTACATGATCGGTGGGACTATTGTTGCCATGTATGTAACTCCATAAAATAAAGAAACCTGTTCAACTCACGTGCTACCTTACATGATTTTGAGTGATCGCGTTGAGGTGTAGACATTGCAACATTTTTCCTTTTGTATCTAGTGAATGATTGCTAACTTGCATGTATTTATTATTTATCGAAGAATAGGTTTTCTCTTTGTATGTTGCCAAGAATTTTCCCTTTGGTATTCATTGAATGATTGCTGACTTGCATGGAATTATGAGTTATCCAATAGTAAGTTTAATCTTTGTAAGTTGCGAAGAATCATACAAAAAATAATTTAAAACAATTCTGTAATAGTGTCATGTAATTTCAACCATTTTTACTAAAAATTTATTGCTCCTACAGGTTTAGACAAAGTTCCTCATAAGTATCGCTCAAACTTTGGGCTCGCTCGAACGCAGTCGCTCGATGTTTTGACTTACCCTCTGAGCGTAAGAACCCTTCTCAACCACAATCGGTGGCCCTCTATGTGGAGTGAGAAAAAGCTCTCAAAGCTCAGAACGGCCCCTCAAAATCAGCTGCCCTTGTCTACTTATGGCGCACCATTCAAAGCACATAATTCTGTGTGTCTAGCAACAACCACCCATAGGTGAGCAGACTTGGTATGCAATTTAGACCAGCCATTCATAATCTAGAGACAGTCTTCTTGAGAAATCTTGACGAGCTCCCGTGTACTTTTGAAACAAGCAAAGGCTGTGAACTGAATTCAAACACCCGTGAGCATTAAATAGGAACCACCAAATGTAGAAGAAGATGCAAAAATAAGATCGGCCTCCTCTGATCATCCACAAACCACTAGAGCACTCAAACTTCCTTCATTAACTCGGCCACCTTCAAGATCTGGTGGCACATCCACGAGTTTACTTAAATCAAACAAAACCCCTCTATTATGAGCATAAGCTCATAAAACCGTCCACACAATTGCTGAAAATGAACCCAAAGCTCATGAAATCTCTCATCAAGTGTCCTCTTCACTAAAGATGAGCCAAAAGATGCCCTGAACCGAGCCTGCCTGCCCTTCTAACTGCTAGTTGCTTTTTGCTCGCTTTACTTTTCATCCCTTGCTTTTCCATGCAAAAATTGGTGCTTTTAAGGGACCACCCCTTCTTTTCTTTCCTTGTGGCCTACTCGCTTCACTACGAGTTCCTTTGAGAGTGCACAGTCATCACTCACTCCATCATCCATTTAAAGACATGCAAAACCTGCAGAAAGGAAATTTTGATGAGGGCCTCAAGAGACTACTGGCGGACTTCAGGCCCGCACCAGATAGTTTTTCACTCTTCCAGCAAGACATGAACAAACTACAAAATGCGAAAGCGGTTTCATTTGCAACCCAAGCTCAAAAACATCCTCCTCATGGATCCCCCCGCCAATATATGATGCAACAGACCGAGAAAGGGCAAGCCTTACCAGAGACACAAAGAGGGAGCTATGTGGGTACTGTCCAAGGAGGCGGCTAAAGCTCGTTTAAAGCCCCTGCGACCTCGAAACAATCAGCATGGGAGCAACTTTCACTGAGAGCAAGGAAGATCTTCAACGATCCACCCTCCAACACCTCCACAGAAGGAGATCCTAAGAAGGCTCGAGCAGATACTAGCTCTCTCAAAGGTAAACTCCCTACAGTAAAGGTATAATGGTATACTGAATGAAACCACGAAATGGCTCTGCTCTTGTGGGGTGGTAGGATATATCCACGGTCCCCGACCACTTGCACTTTTCATTGAGGGATGGGTTAGAAACTTTTGGTCTCGTAAAGGTTTGAATGTTACCAGTGTTTGGTGGTCGAACAGCTGGACACATGCTCCAACTGTGAAGGCCAATGCGCAACGAACATGGATAGCTCTCTTTCTCTATTTCTACTGCAACTTTACGAGGTTCATCGACACTCATATTGATGTGTCGGACAATCGAGCGTTAGGCTACAGCACTCTCACCCTATCTAGTACGTCGAACTAAGCTCCTTAGAGGGCATTCCCACAAGGGTGTCAATGCTAGGGAATGCCTGCTCGGGTCACGTTTGAATGCCACGGGGCATTTTCGCTGGCCATGTTCCCACATGTCGCTGCTGCGCCCCATCTCCAACCTCTGACAAAGGCAACTTGCAATCCTCCTTCTCCCAACTGGTCAACTAGCCTTCTTCCATCGTTGTATCCTTCTCCCAATGATCCACCACTGGCACTACACACCGCCTTCTACCACCCTTCCATGCTCTTGCAAAGCTCGTTCCATGCTCGTACCCATTGTTGTAGCCGTGTCCCTGTTTGTAGTATGTCTCTTTTTGCGATCAGAATTTTGGTCCCAAAATGATGATGCCAAAACATTTGGTCCCAAAACTACTATTGCAACTACACTTTGGCATAGAACTATAGTCTAACGTAAATTTTAAGTAACTACACTCTAACGTAGATTTAATTGCAACTACAGTTCTGCAACTACAATCTAACATAGATTTAATTGCAACTACTAATGCAAATTTTAAGTAAACTATATAATTACACTAACATCACTAAATAGAGGTTTAAGGACCACAACGGCATTTGAATCATACACGAGAAACCTTAAATCACTAATGACACGCAAAGAAACCAAAACTTTGCAACAAAATGGCGCACGATTACATAAGGCAAACAAACGTCTACCACAACATCCTCAATCTGGATTAATGGAAGCAACATACTTTGGAGGCATCCGCAACATAAGGAACATTCATGTTCTCTATCAACGGATCATTCATATCAAGCTCAGGAACTTCGTCCCTCTCCTCATCATAGTCTAAGGTCAAGTTATGAAGGATGCAACATGCATGAATGAGCTTCGGAAGGCGTGCCATGCCTAGATTCTGGAATGGGTCCATCAAGATCTTCCACGTGTTCTTCAGATGCCCAAAGGTGCGCTCCACAATAATGCATGTCAAAGATAGAAGAAAATTAAATTTCCATCGTCTCGGGTCACCAGCCAAACGATCTCACTTGTACAGTATCATAAGCCAAGGCAAAAGAGCAAAACCACCATCTCCCACTATGTACTCTCTAAAACTGTGTCCTCCCATGATGACGAGAGCACCTGCCAAACACTCCCCTCCTTGACACTTGCAAAAGAATCCACTATTGCACAAGACATGCTTGTTGTTATTACAGCCCGGCCATGATGTCCAAGAACCTCATGTTTGAATCGACTACTACTTGTACCACCATACTATAGTTCTTGTCTTTATCATACCAATGTGTGCTATTGTCTTTTGCTAGTAGGTCCAAAAGGATGTGTGTGCAATCAATTGACCCGCAACAATTAGGAAACCCGTGGAGATTCCTGAACCCCTCCTTAACCTCATCCATCTCGGACTATGTCTCTAGCCAATGCAAGCCATGGGCTGTTCAGGACCCTCAAGGCTTTGATGAATTTCCATACAAATTGGTAGGCAGTCGACCTTTCACATCCAAATTGCTCAGATATGTGTTTGTACTTATGGTCGGATGCCAGACGTAGCAAGCAAATGGCCACTTTCCTCTCCAGAGAAAAGAGTCATCCAGTAACATCACACAAGCCTGAGATTGGGCCTTGTTCAAGATCTTCTCGTAGCATTCCGCAAAGGCTAGTAAATAGGCCAATGGGGAGGTTCAACACATCTCTAAACCTAACATCATTTGCAGGGACAAAAAAGATGTAGTGATTCCACTAATGGATTGAACGGGGTTTGATGTACCATGTCCCCACAGTCGGGTCATGGAGCTAGCGAATCAAGGAAAGCATGCCAATTACGTGTTTGATGTGTTGATGGTGGAGCAATGCCATTTGCTCCATGTCAAAGTACTCCCCACATTTGCCAACAACTTGATAGCACAAATGATAAGGTAGTCAAAACGAGCTCATGACTGGCTTCATCCATGTGAGCCTCATCCATGTCTATGTCCATGGCCACTTCCATAAGTACCCTGCATGAGGCATAGAATGGTTACAAAACAATATTAAACTTCTCAATATTATTACAAAATTTAAGTATTATAGCATATCTTCGCTCATGCAATTTTGGAGAATTCTATGCTATGGAGATGCAACAATGAATGAGAAAGCTACTTGAAAACATCAACTCAATCATGATTCAACAATCCATGGGCTGCTCGGACCCTCAAGGCTTTGATGAATTTCCATACAAATTGGTAGGCAGTCGACCTTTCACATCCAAATTGCTCAGATATGTGTTTGTACTTATGGTCGGATGCCAGATGTAGCAAGCAAATGGCCACTTTCCTCTCCAGAGAAAAGAGTCATCCAGTAACATCACACAAGCCCGAGATTGGGCCTTGTTCAAGATCTTCTCGTAGCATTCCGCAAAGGCTAGTAAATAGCCCAATGGGGAGGTTCACTCTCTAAACCTAACATCATTTGCAGGGACAAAAAAGATGTAGTGATTCCACTAATGGATTGAACGGGGTTTGATGTACCATGTCCCCACAGTCGGGTCATGGAGCTAGCGAATCAAGGAAAGCATGCCAATTACGTGTTTGATGTGTTGATGGTGGAGCAATGCCATTTGCTCCATGTCAAAGTACTCCCCACATTTGCCAACAACTTGATAGCACAAATGATAAGGTAGTCAAAACGATGGCTTCATCCATGTGAGCCTCATCCATGTCTATGTCCATGGCCACTTCCATAAGTACCCTGCATGAGGCATAGAATGGTTACAAAACAATATTAAACTTCTCAATATTATTACAAAATTTAAGTCTTATAGCATATCTTCGCTCATGCAATTTTGGAGAATTCTATGCTATGGAGATGCAACAATGAATGAGAAAGCTACTTGAAAACATTAACTCAATCATGATTCAACAATCTATTTCTTTTTTGCAAACTTCTCTACAGCTGCTGCAAGCCTCTCCATTGCACCAGTGAACATTGTGCCAATTTGAAGATTGACATTCACACTCTCCTTATTTACTTTTATTGCCTCCTTATGCCGTACATTGCATCCATTCTCCATTTCTTTGAAGGACTTCTCCAAATTCACATTTCCCTCCTGGATCCTTGCTCAACCATGCATGTCTTTGTCTTCTTCCTCAATCCAGTGGATGAGGTTTTCCCTTCGCCCACAACGTACCCTTTTGCATCAAAAAAATCATCAACCTCAGAGGTGGGTACATCCGAATGAGATCTTGGTGGTGTGTTTGCTCCTCAGGGCTTGCATGCAAAGAGCAAAGATATATTCTAGAGTTCAAGGAAACTTTAAGGTATGCTTATGTGCTTCCAGTAAATAGAGATCCACATACCGGCCGCGGATGAGTCAAACACACCAGTAGTTGGATCCACTCACCGCTCTCTATGGAAGATGGTATGCATAATATCCCATAGCTCGCAGTGAACTTGGACACCTTCATTCCCTTAGCTACATGTTGCTTTGGGGTTAGAGATCAATATGAGGACTTTCCTGAAGGTATGTTTGCCTCATAGTCGTGAACCCATTGATATTGAGGCCAGATTTTGGAATGTTTATCGCGGGCTTGCCCCCACGTTACTTGTAATCCCGCCTTGCCGCAATCTTGGGCAATCTTCTGCCATTGTTCCTCAGTAGTCTTGATTTTTTGCATGAGCCCTCCCTCTTTGCGATGCTTGTCAAAGAGGAATTTGCATTTACACAAAGTACCAATAGCTAACATGGTCCATGTCATTTTGCCATCTCCATTATCTAGAATTGCGAACTTGGTAGGCTTCGGGGGGCCCGCCTTTGCCTCGGCTAGGAAGGCTTGTTTGGCTTTCAATGCCTTGAGAGGTGTGCAAGTGGGTGGTGGGTTGAGAGTGGGTGCTGGATTCTCTACAACATGTGTGTGGGAGTCATGAGTGGAAACTGGAGCAGAGGGCAACTCCATGGCTATGTACTGTGATGAAGGCACAATATCAACATTTGGAAAAATGGAGTCCTGACAACTGTGGCAACTGTGGAGGTAATGATGGTGAGGAGAGTCCGTGTTGTTGCATGGTAGATGGGGCGGGCATTGCAATGGAAGTCTTTGAAGATCGTTGGGTGTGCATGCGAGCTTGTCCTTTGGGTTGGAACCCATGGAACGAAAAGGGGAACAAGTATGCCATGGTGCAATACCTACAATACATGAGAGGGAAGCAATTGAGATTGTGAGCGGATAGTTTGGTCATTACATAGAACTCGGAAAATGCATGTATATCAAATGAATTTATAGTCTCAAAAAAACATCATATAATTTTTTGCGTTATCCATTACTCTAAAACGTTCACACATAGTCCCTTGAGATTAACCACTTCTTGTGCCAATTTCTAAAGTGTTACATTATTGGGGAAGTCCATGCATATTGTAGGCTGCACCATTGCCCAGTGTTGCTTCAATGTAGACTAGAAAACCAACCCTCCCACCCAACCAACCCTTAAACCCGTCTGCTGCAATGCAGGAAGAGTCGAACCTTAGAAAAGCATGCATATAGCATTGAGTGCTTTGCATGGAAGTGCATAAAGGAAGTGTGAACAAATGGCAAACAGAGAACAATGAACAAGCTACAAAGCTTTAACAAGTGGCGGCAATGCATCTACGAACAACGAAATGCATCAACAAAAAAGGAATCAAGGACGTAAAAACGATGACCGATATGAACAACGAAATGCATCAATGAAAAAGGTATGATGGACGTAATCACCCACGACGACCAATATGCTGGCGGACAGACGTAAAGCATATGCTAGAATGGACATCGAAATGCAACAATGGATGAACGCAAAGACGGGTATAGCCTCGCAAGAATGGCCTCGCCTTGTGAAATGCATTCAATCACCGGATGTAACAGGTTGAAAGTCAGTGGGCACCAAAATGCCCAATTGGAGAGAGCCAATTCCCGTCTCTAGCGGGGCAAATTGACGCTTGAATTTGGCAAGGCATTGATGGCAGGAACGGTGCGAACTTGGAGCATATCCATCCACTACGAGCACTCCCTGGCACTGACGCCCTCGCGAGAATGACCTCTTAGCATTGTAGCAGTTATTCGCAAATGCATAAAAGCTAAGCTCGCATGGAACGAGCGACGGGTATTTGGCAATTAAGGAATCATAGATGCATATCTAACCATAGCAAAAAAAACATGGCAATGAAGGCCTGCTCTCCAGGTTGATAAACAGGAAGAGGTTGCTATGTAGGAGGAGGTTGCTCTTTATTAGGAGGAGGCTACTACATAGTTCGTTCTGCAAGAAGCAGCAGGAGGCTGCTCTGTGGGTCGCCCAGATGCAGAGCGATGAGCTGGGGTCATTTTATAGGATTTTCATCATCGACGAGATGGCCAGCAAGCTACGATTGACGCGGGGTCCATGTTTGATACGACAAGGATACTCCACGTCGATCTATCCTGAGCCATCTTGGGGACTATTGGGTACGTAAGTTGGTGAAAACAAGGTCAAAGGAGGTCAACAACGAAACAGCTGCGCCATTATTTTGTGGAGGCAGTTGATCATCAATTATAGTTTTGCTCGTTCTCAAGGTTCTTGGTTGTTTGAGGGAGGTCGTGGTTGTTAGCAGGAGGCTATTGCTATTGATAGTGGGAGCTCCAGGTTACGCCATCAGCTTTACATGGTAAGTTAGTTCTCATGTCAAAGAAGTTTGGTGATCAGGATGAGGCATGAATGAAAGGCACATGCAACCCAGGATCGACCTCACGAGGGCATGTTTGGTTGTGTTGTGGTGAGTTAATGATTTTGCACCAACGGGCTATAAACAAGTACGTAGTGATTCCCACTGTGCATTGCTTCAAGGGCAACTTAATAGATTGACCAGATGATCAGCTATGGCATAAGTGAACCGTCATCAGCATATCAAATAGCACTTACAGAACTTGATGGTCGCACAATGGCACTTCAAGGCAGTTGGGTAGTAGAGGAGACTTGTAGAAAACATACTTGTTGATCAATTTCTTTTCACATGAAGTCAAGCTCTGGTCAAGAGGTTATGCAATTCATTCATTAAACAGTGGTTTAAACAGGATCCAAGGTTCCATCTCGCTCCAAGGCATTCAATCGTCATTGGCAGAAAGGTCCTATCTGATCCTACCGGAGTACGAGTTCATGGCCGCTAGGAGGTTGTGATCTCTATATATTTCAAAGGTCTTTGTATTTCCTATAGTTATTACTAGTTATTCGTATATGGTCTTTTCTCGGTGTTTCCCAGTTATGGTGTTTTGATTTGATCTTAGGATTGTGTTTCTTCTCCATCTAGTTGTGAATGTGACTATTGTCCTAGCTATAAAGGCATTTCTGAGTTGCTCTGCTAGTCTCATCACGTTTTTGGTGCCTCCATGGACGATCGGCAGACCTTCAATTTACAAGACCGGAATCATTGTTGGTAGTTGATCTTTAGAAATCATGGCTCAGGACTTTCAGTTGTTTCATGGGATGCCAGGCGAGGATGCTGAGAAATTCATGGAACAATTGGAAATTATGTGTTTGATCAAGAATCGGCAAGACCCAACCTTCTTGCTACGAATCTTTGCTTATTGTGTGCAAGATGAGGCCAGGCGATGGTTTCATGCCTATGAAGCCGCTCATGCAGCACATCACTATAGGAGAGTAGAAGATCCGAATAAGTTGTGGCATGAAATACAAAATTTTGTGCAAAAAGGTCTCCTTGATGCATAAATTCAGGACTTCAACTGCTTGTGGGACCGGTGGTGTGTGTCACTAGGGAATGAGCAACCACCTGCTATGCTAAAAAAGGAGAAATTCATTTCAAGACTTAGAGGTCCTTTACGGATGAAGCTAACACTGAAACCCATACCCAATTTCCAGGAAGCTATTGATTTGGCAAAGGCAAAAGAGTGGAAGATGATCAGAATGGAGTGGTTGACCATGGGAGTACAGCAAATGCCGAGGAGAGAGGAACAGCCTTCTATGAGCACTTTGGTTGCACAAGCAGAAACAAAGAATACAAAGAATGACAGTTTGGGTAAAGAAATGCATGAGGTGGTTGACATGTTCAGAAATGTCTAAATCTTTGGGTTGGAGCAAAAAGAGGGCAAGGAAGAGGGCCTAGACTACCATATTAGAATCCACAGAATAGACAAGATCTAGGAGCAAGTAGAGGAGATCAAAGGAGGTTTGAACCCTATCATTGTTATAATTGTGGGGATTGGGACCATACTAGTCCAAATTGTTATAATTGTGGGGATTGGGACCATACTAGTCCAAATTGTGATAAGCCTCCACGTAGAGGAGGAGATATGTTCCCTTTGCCAAGAAATTTGAATAATTGGGCAAATGACTTCGGCATAGAAATCAAGGATAAGCCTAGTTCAAGCAGTTTGACAGTAGAGGAAAAAGGGAAGAGAAGATGGATGAAAAGCAGGCTGATGTTTCTCCAATACATTTAGAAGATCCTGAAGTGATGGGCAAGAGAAAAAGATCCTGAGAATGGGCATGGTGATGCAAAGAGGGGAAACTAAAGGAAGGGAATTCTGCTTCAAGCAAAAATAAGTCATGACCACAAAGGCACTTCCAAACAAGGGATTTACCACTTGCGGGAACTCATGAAAAGTACTCTCTCCAGAAAGATTTGATAAATAAGAAAGTGGACATTTCATATGGTGAAGTTGATGGAGCTTTGCCCTTGACTAAGGAGAGAATGGAAGAGACTAGTCAACCCACCCAAGTAGTAGAGGAAAAAGATGGTAAGGGTTCAATCCTTGGAAGAATTGCCTGACATATACCCTGTGATTGATGCCTGGCGTAAAGGGAAATCCATAGGAGAAGCTTATGTTGATGGTGGAGCCTAGGTGTGCGTAATTACCCAATCATGTGTTGAAAGGCTAGGCTTCGAACTAAATGGAGTTTCACGGTACAAGGTTCGACTAGTAAATCATGCCAAGGTAAGGTGTTTGGGGATTTTGAATGATTTGGATGTGAGGATTTTTGGGGTTGATGTAAAGGTTGATTGTCATGCTATGCCAGGTGGAATGAGAGCCTTTCCACTAATCTTAGGTAGGCTATGGTTAAGATTGGTAAAAGCAGTACAGGACTAGGGGAAGGGCACACTCACTCTTTTGGGATAAAAGGGTTAAGCAAAAAATTTAGCATGGTGGACAGGAAGTTGCTTGAGGAAGAGGAGGAAGAAAAAGAAGAAAGTGAGGTCAGCACAAGTGGGAGCGAAGAAGAAAGTGAAAGCAAAAGTGAGTCACAAACTCAAGTGGAGATGAAGTAGGAATGATATTAGCAGAGAGTGAGAATGAAGTTGAGGATGATGTGGGACAATTGGAGGGTAAAGAGGATTCATGGTTTGATTTCATGCAGCTAGTGGAGGAAATAGAGGAAGAGCATAGGCAAGTTGTTTAGAATTATGATGATTTTCCAAAGGATGCCATCAAGGAAGACAATGTAGCAGATAAAGAGAAATATATTGATGTTGCTGGGAAGAAAGATACAAGTGGCTAGCTAGTGCAGACACATATTGAAGATGAGGTGAGAAGCATGACAGGACATGGCTTCATGAAGATAAGTGTTGGATGCAAAAATGTGTTCAGGGAAAGAAGTAGGTCTTTGATCCCAAAGGATCCACCGCCTCTATCAAGCTAAAGTAATGGTTGAGTGCATCTTTTCCTTTTGATCGAGGATGATAATAGGAGGACATGACATGTGCTGCTGAGCATGTGCCTGATTAGCAGTTAAGGGGAGGGCAAAATGTGATGGGCTTTTTTTTATATCTTTTTGTGTCGGATGAAAATGCCATGTAGATCATAGATAAGAGAACTCATATGTAGGAGAAACTAGCACTAATAGGTTCACATGTAGATATCATGGACAGGCTAGGAGATAGTAGCTAGTAAATAGCATGACAGTGGCCTCCTCTATTTATTGAGATGATATTTTGAATTGAAAATATATTTTGGAAATAACTTAGTGCTTGTATGGAGAACCCTAATTGCAAGAATGATGAGGAAGACCATGTTGCCAATGAGACGATTGGATAGCCATCATAGCTTGGATGTGGGCCTTGGATCTTGCACTAGCACATGTAATGGACGACAAAGTGAGTGAAGACCGTGCAATCACAAAGGAACTCGTATTGAAGCGAGAGAAAAGACAGAATGGTCCCTATTGATGATGGGAAAAGCACTAATCCACAGTTGGATTTTTGCATGGAAAAGCAAGGGATGAAAAGTAAAGCGAGTGAAAAGCAACTTGCATTTGCCCATCTCTAAGAAGGGCAGGCAACCTTGGTTCAGGGCATCTTCTAGCTCGTCTCTGGTGAAGAGCGCAGTTGATCAGAGCCTTTTATGAGCTTTGGGCTCATTTTGAGTTCTTGTTGAAGGCGCCAGCAATTGTGTGGATGGTTTATGAGCTTATGCTCATAGTAGAGGAGTTTTGTTTGATTTAAGTAAACTTGTGGCTACGCGACTAGATCTTAAATGTGACCGAGTTAATGAACAAAGTTTGAGTGCTATAGTGGTCCGTGGATGATCATAGGATGCTGATCTTATTTTTGCAGCTTCTTGTTTGTTTTGATTCTATTGACTAGTTGATTCAGGATCACATTTGGTGGCTCCTGTTTAATGATCATGAGTGACATTATCAACTGCTCACAGGTGTTTGAATTCAGTTCACAGCCTTTGCTTATTTCAAAATTACACTGGAGATTGTCAAGATTTCTCAAGAAGACCATCTCTAGATTATGGGTGGCTCATCTAAATTTCATACAATTTGCTCACTTGTTGGACAGTTGTTGCTGGACACATAGAATTATGTGCTTTGCATGGTGCTCCATAAGTAGATTAGGGCATATGATTTTGAGGGGCCGTTCTGAGATTTGAGAGCTTTTGCTCACTCCAAGGACTCTATGTGCATGGAGAGCCACCGATTGTGGTTGAGAAGGGTTCTTATGCTCAAATAGCTTGTGGAAGCTATTGAAGATGATCACATGGACTTTTGATAAGCCACCCGACTTGCTTACAAGCTACACCAATGATCTTGGAGTTCTTGGCTATTCACAGTATTCTCAGCATGGGTCCTTTCTCAGGGGCTGTGGCAGGCTTTGTCGAAGGGTTGATATCGTTCAAGAAGGCAACTAAAAGTAACAGCATGTCTCTGGTTTTAGGCTTATTCGTTTCTAAGGCTTTTCAAGTAGACAATCTTGGGGATTGTTGAGTACATGAGTTGGTGAAAAGGAGGTCAACAAAGTAAGAGCTGCGCTAGTATTTTGTGGAGGCAGCTGATCGTCAGTTATAGTTTTGCTCGTTTGTGATTGCTCGTGGGAGGGTATTGCTATTGATAGTGGGAGCTCCAAGTTGGGCCATTAGATTTACATGGTAAGTTAGTTCTCATGTCAAAGAAGCTTGGGGATCACAGGATGAGGCATGAAGCCATGAAAGGCACATGCAACCTAGTTGCGACCTCACGATGGCATGTTTGGTTGTGTTGTGGTGAGTTGATGATTTTTCACAACGGGCTATAAACAAGTACGTAGTGATTCCCACCATGCATTGCTTCAAGGGCAACTCAATAGATTGACCGAATGATCGGCTATGGCATTAGTGAACCGTTATCAAATAGCACGGGAGCTCTCTTGCAGAATGTGATGGCCACACAATGGAAATTCAAGGCAGTTGGGGAGTAGAGGAGACTTGTAGAAGACATACTTGTTGAAGGGGATTAGTTTCTTCTCACATGAAGTCAAGATCTAGTCAAGAGGTTATGCAATTCATTTAATGAACAGTGGTTTACACAGGATCCAAGGTTCCATCTAGCTCCAAGGTTTCATCAGTGGAAGAAAGGTCCTATCTGATCCTATGGGGGTTTCATCTGAGTTCATGGTCACTTGGGGGTTGTGATCTCTATATATTTCAATGGTCTTTGTATTTCTTACAGTTATTACTAGTTATTGGTATCTGGTTTTTTCTCGGTGTTTCCCAGTTATGGTGTTTTGAGTTGATCTTAGGATTGTGTTTCTTCTTAATCTAGTTGTGAACGTGACTGTTGTCCCATCTAAAAGGCATCTTCGAGTTGCTCTACCAGTCTCATCAGCGGCAACCCTATCTCCCCTACCATTGTTAGAGGAGGTGATCGCTCCCTCACCAATTTCAATTCACACAAGTATTAGATGGTACCCTAGAAATTCTAGAAACAACAACATGAACCTCTTGCTTCTTTCAAATAATACTCCCAAAACAACAAAGCATGTTCATCAAACTCTCTAATGGGTAAATCTTCCCATTCAACTTAATCACATGCAAGAAAAATATATGCCATAGATCTTTAAACTACCACAAGTCAAGCTTCTCAATCAAAATGCAACAATCGATACCCTAGATTTCCTAGAGTCATCAATTCACACTTTGCCCATTGATCTTTCATTAAAATATTATTATCATCTCCTTTACAAACCTCCCCATTGATATTCGCATCCAAATCCAAGAAAGGAGCGTCTCCTATTCTCATCTCCTCTACAAGTGTCCCCAATGATATTGGCATCCAAATCTAAGCAAGGAACGCTCCTACTCTCCCCACCTAGATCGAAAGGCTCCCAAAATGAGGCACCCTATACAATCCACATCTACTACAACTATAGCTCCAACACCCTCTACAGGCACCAAAAAAAAACCAGTAGAAGCGCCTCCATCTGCAATGCACAGATCAAAACACAAATCTCTACCATGAACACAAATGTGAAAACAACCAATACAAAGCTGAAAGCTCACATCAGGTTTGAACCATACAAAGGACCATTCTTAGCATAGAAGTTCAATCCATGCTACCACTAGGTCAGCATAAAAGTAAATGAATTTTCTGTAGTAACTCACATGCTCCAAAAAGGACTTCACCTCTTTGGAAGTGTGTGTGGATCAGTTCCATCTTGGTTGGATATATATTCATTCCATTAGCAGCAAAAATGTGGCAAAGGAGAACTCCTCCAAGTGCTAGAAAGATGCACTTGTTAGAATTAAGCACAAGCGGGCCTCTCTGTACTTATCAAAAACACATCTCAACTTTGGTAAGTGATGTTCTTTTGCATTGCATGACCGAGGTTCTTGCAATGTAAGTAGAGAAGTTATCCAAAAAGATCTCAAGAGCCTCCCAATATTCTCCTAGAAAGTTTGGGGATTAGGCATTGAAAAGTTAACACAAACCACAACATCAGTCTATAAGGATAGTTTCTCATTGGGTCACAAATGTTGTCATGGACTGATCTTGCTCCCTGACCTTGACATGGTTGTACCTGTTGTGCCCATCCATGAGCAAGTATAGAGCACAAAAACTACTACTATATCCAATACCTTGTCAGTGAAGGGCAGAGGAATATGATATCTTCTTATGGTAGCATTAAAATTCCTATAGTCTACAAAGACATGAAGTTTGCATGTCTCCCTTTTTGGAATGATGATAATTCCACTTACCCAATTGGAATGTCTATTGGGTAGATAAATCTTGATTACTCCGTTTTCCTATGTCATCCTGGATGATATTAAGTCATTAGGATGGATCTGGTATGGCCCATTTGATCACAATAGTTTTTCATATGTGCATAAGTACATGTAGTGCTCCATAACCTCAATTGGGACACCTTTTAGTTCTTTGTATGACCATACAAAGGCATGCACATATTCTTAAAAAAATTAGTCTATCTTCCAAAGGAAATTACCCCAAGCATGATTGTGGAAAAGGTGCCTAGGTGTGTGTCTTCTTGAATTGGTTGAGGCACGAACTTGATGGCATTCACTTTTTGCCTTTTTACCTTACCTAATTGTTCTTGGTAGGGTAATCTTTCCACCTAATAGTTCATCTTTGGAAGACCCTCTATCATGGTGATCTCTTCTACATAATAAGTATCACAATAATCATTATCCCCTGACCCCTTTGGTACCATGAGTTTCCTCTTCTTATGTGGTCTCTTGAAAGTCATGCCTCCCCTTTGCCATAAGGGTGTCCTCTCTTCTTGACATCATTTGTTGATCAATCTCAGCTCTAGCAGTGACTTTGGCACCACCACCCTCCATGGTACTTAATGACACCATCCTCTAGTACATGTGTGGACAATCATAGAGGCAAAAGGTCATCCTGTTACAAAATAGTTCACCTAGACTTGGTGAAGAAAAGTCTTCATGGGTTACTTTTTATGTGATCCTCTCATACAAGCAATATGGTCTTTAGAGTCATTTAGAGAGCATAGTTCTACCATGTTGGTTAATAAGGAGCCCAGAGCTCCCATATAGGCCATAACAATAGCCAATCAAACAAGTAAGTTAATCTCTCACCACCCTCTAAAATGGTTCTATATCGAGTGTTTCATTCTAAAAGGGAGAGTCTTCAATATAGATGAATTGTTCTCCTTGTATGGGCCAATTCCCAAGAGCCGAACACTCCTGCTCCACACCTAATTTTCAAAACCCTCTTCTCCCATTTATAAATTGCATACAGTCTGCTCACTTGTGGATGGTTGTTTTGCTGGACACACATAATTATGTGCTTTGCATGGTGCACCATAAGTAGACGAGGGCAGCTAATTTTGAGGGGCCATTCCAAGCTTTGAGAGATTTTGCTCACTCCAGGGATTGTATGTGATCATAGAGAGCCACCAATTGTGGTTGAGACAGGTTCTTACACTCAGATAGCTCGTGGAAGTTGTTGAGAAGAGGATCACAGGGACTTTTGATAAGCAACCCGACTTGGTCACAAGCTACACCAATGATCTTGGAATCCTTGGCTATTCACGGTATTCTTAGCCTGGGTCCTTTCTCAGAGGTTGTGGCAGGTTTTATTGCAGGGTTTATATCATTCAAGAAGGCAGTCGAGAGTAACAGCATGTCTCTGATTTTAAACTTGTCTGTTTCTAAGGCTTTTCCATCAATAGACAATCTTGGGGGCTATTGAGTACGTGAGTTGGTGAAAATGAGGTCAAAGGAGGTCAGCAAAGAGAGAGCTACACCATTATTTTGTGGAGGTAGTTGATCATGAGTTGTAGTTTTGCTTGTTTTCAAGGTTCTTGGTTGTTTAAGGAAGCTCGTGGTTTTTCATGGGAGGCTATTGCTATTAATAGTGGGGGCTCTAGGCGACCTCACGAGGACATGTTTGTTTGTGTTGGGGTGAGTTGATGATTTTGCACAACGGGCTATAAACAAGTACGGAGTGATTCCCACCATGCATTGCTTCAAGGGCAACTCAATAGATTGATTGGAGGATATAGCTATGGCATAAGTGAGCTGTCATCAGCATATCACATAACATGGGAGCTCTCTTGCAGAATGTGATGGTCACACAATGGCACTTCAAGGCAGTTGGGGAGTAGAGGAAACTTGTAGAAGACAGACTTGTTGAAGGGGATCAGTTTCTTTTCACATGAAGTCAAAGCTCTGGTCAAGAGATTATGCAGTTCCTTCATTGAACAGTGGTTTAAATAGGATGCAAGGTTCCATTTGGCTCCAAGGCATTCAATCATCATTGGATAAAAGGTCCTATCTGATCCTATGGGGGGTTCTATCTACAATTTCATGGTCGCTTGGAGGTTGTGATCTCTACATATTTCAGTGGTCTTTGTATTTCCTATAGTTATTACTAGTTATTGGTATCTGGTCTTTTCTCGGTGTTTCCCAGTTATGATGTTTTGAGTTGATCTTGGGATTGTGTTTCTTCTCAATCTAGTTGTGAATGTGACTATTGTCCCAACTATAAAGGCATCTTCAAGTTGCTCTGCCAATTTCATCAGCAGCAACCCTATCTCCTCTACCATCGCTTGAGGAGGTCATCTCACCAATTTCAATTCACACAAGTATTGGACAGTACCCTAGAAATTCTAGAAACAACAACATGAATCTCTTTCTTCTTTCAAATAATCCTCCCAAAACAACAAAGCATGTTCATCAAACTCTCTAATGGGTAAATCTTCCCGTTCAACTTAGTGACGTGCAAGAAAAATATATGCAATAGGTCTTTAAACTCCCACAAGCCAAGCTTCTCAATCGAAACACAACAATCCCTACCCTAGATTTCCTAAAGCCTATTATCTAATTCACTCCTTTCCCACTTATCTTTCATTAAAATCCTATTATCACCCCCTTTACAAACCTCCCCATTGATATTGGCATCCAAATCCAAGAAAGGAGCATCTCCTATTCTCATCTCCTCTACAAGCCTCCCCAATGATATTAACATCCAAATCCAAGAAAGGAATGCTCCTACTCTCCCCATCTAGATCGAAAGGCTCCCAAAAATGAGGCACCCTGTACAATCCACATCTATTACAACTATAGCTCCAACACCCTCTACAAGCACCGAAACAGAGCCAGTAGAAGCACCTCGATCTGCAACACACATATCAAAACACGCATCTCTGCCATGAACACAAACATGAAAACAACCAATACAAAGTTGAAAGCTCACATCAGGTTTAAACCATAGAAAGGACCATTCTTGGCATAGAAGTTCAATCCATGCTACCACTAGGTCAGCATATAAGTGATTGAAATTTTTGTAGTAACTCACATGCTCCAAAAAGGACTTCACCTGAAGTGTGTGTGGATCACTTCCATCTTAGTTGGATATATATTCATTCCATTAGCAGCAAAAATGTGGCAAAGGAGAACTCCTCTAAGTGCTATAAAGAAGCACTTATTAGAATTAAGCACAAGTGGGCCTCACTACACTTATCCAAAATCCATCTCAACTTCTATAAGTGATCTTCTTTTGCATTGCATGACCAAGGTGGTTCTTGCAGTGTAACTAGAGAAGTTATCCAAAAATATCTCAAGGAACTTCCCAATATTCTAGGCTAGAAAGTTTGGTGATTAGGCATTGAAAAGTTGACACAAACCACAACATCAGTTATAAGGATAGTTTCTCATTGGGTCACAAAGTTTGTCATGGACTGATCTTGCTCCCTGACCTTGACATGGTTGTACCTGTTGTGGCCATCCATGAGCAAGTATAGAGCGTGGCATCTACTACTATCTCCAATACCTTGTCAATGAAGGGCAGAGGAAAATGATATCTTCTTGTGGTAGCATTAAAATTCCTATAGTCTACAAAGACCTGAAGTTTTCATGTCTCCATTTTTCAGAATGATGACAATTCCACTTACCCAATTGGAATAGTCTATTGGGTAGATAAATCTTGATTACTCTTTTTTTCCTATGTCATCCTGGATGATATTAAAGTCATTAGGAATGATCAGGTATGGCCCATTTGATCACAATAGTTTTTCATATGTGCATAAGTACATGAAGTGCTCCATAACCTCAATTGGGACTCCTTTAAGTTCGTATGACCACACAAAGGCATGCACATATTCTTGGTCTATCTTCTAAAGGAAATTCCTCAAGCATGATTGTGGAAAAGGTGCTAGGTGCGTGTCTTCCTGAATTGGTTGAGGTGACACTTTGATGGCATTCACTTTTTGCCTTTTTGGCTTACCTAAACATTCTTGGTAGGGTAATATTTCCACCTCATAGTTTGTCTTTGGAAGACCCTCTATCATGGTGGTGATATCTTCCTCTAATAGATAAAGTTTGAGCAAATTTGAGGTCCACCTCCATCACTCTCTGTCTCTGAGTCTGGAGGTGGGTCTTGCTGTGCTAGTCTCCATGGTGCCTTGATCTTGGCCTTGGCCATGGGGGATGGAAAGAGTGCACGAGAGAAAGGGTGAGGGTGCGAGAGATAGGGTGGAAGGTGGTGTGGGAGTGTAGAGCTCTTTAAACAATGAAATGAAAATGAGGGCCCATTCTTTTATATAGGTCCCAAAACCCTAATTTTTAAAAATACTTATTTTAATAAAACTCTAAAAAAAGTAAAATTGGTGCAAGCTTTGAGCTAAATACTTATAATTAACATCCAATAACTCAAAATTTCTCATTTGTATTTCAACTCATGGCCATTATACGTTGGCTTTACTGCAAATCTTATAACTTAAATTACAAAGAAATTCTGAAACTTATGCATGGGCATCGACATTACCATCATTTTCATCTGTATTCACCCATATGCGCCCTTGTCTATGACGGGTCACACGCCACCTTACATGATTTTGTCTTGCATTTGATGAGTTGTATATTCTTCTTTGACATTCCACGTTAACATCTTACACTGCATGGGACACTAAGGACTCTTTGGATGCTAGTGTTGCAGCTGCTCTTATGTCGATATGCCTGTACCACCATTGAACCAATTGAACCATTGGGCTTGACTTCATTCTACCACCGCCGTGTTGGGTCACTCTATTATTTGTACAATGTGCTTGCCAATGTGATCTTTCCATGACCACTCTCCGATGCTTCCATAATTCCATGCCATGTATGGTGCATGAGCATATAAAATGTGATGCCAAGTAGAAAAACAAATTAGTAAATATAGAACCATTCAATATGCACATCTCAATGTCCAAGTTAGAGATTACCATGTACTGTGTGAAATGATTCTTTCCCCAAGCTATCTCCATATTCCGGCTAAAGTCATTCACAACATTGATGAAACACTATGCATCATCATCTTTGAATCTTTTATTTTGTAGTAAGGGTATCAAGCTATCAAGAGCTAACCACACTCGCACCTTTTCCAATCATTTTTGTCCCTTCCCTCCTCGATCACAATAGGCATTGTGTAACTTTCTCCATACATCAAACTCATTAGCACATTTGAGCTTGTCATTCTTCTTCTTTGTAGACACTACCAAAGCTTTGCTTACAAGGAACATTGCCTGTTTTTCTAGATCTTTTCTCATCTTTTGTAATCTTTAGTTGCCCAGAGTGTAGTCCCATATGAGAGTGCTCTCAACGGAAGCAAGAATGGAAGAAGGAGAGAGAGAGAGACAGAGAGCCACACAAGTTTTGGTGGGTGCAGAACCACCCTAATCTTCTTTTTCATTCATTTATATATGTGTTTGAGTATTGTACATAACTGGGGTTAAGGCACAGTGACCTTTAACTCCCACAACCTCCCACTTAAAGGACAATGTGCCTTTAAGGGAGAACAACCAGTGAGCATACTATCCAATGCCCATCAATACACGACAATACTCAAACCGCTGACTAGGTAGACTCTTCGTCAGCATATCTGCAGGGTTATCATCTGTATGAACCTTGACAAGCTCTATGCGCTTGCCCTCAAGTACCTCCCTGATGAAATGGTACCTGACCTCAATGTGTTTGGTCTTTGCATGAAAGACCGGATTCCGTGCTAGCTGAATAGCACTCATGGAATCACTATGCAATGTCGGTACACCTGTATGAATCCCCAAATCTCCCACTAGCCGATCAAGCCATATAGCCTCCTTGCAACCCTCTGTGGCTGCAACATACTCAGCCTCTGTGGTAGACAAAGCAACGTACTTCTGTGCGCGAGACATCCACGACACTGCACCACCTGCAAAGGTGAACACATAACCAGAAGTGGATCTCCTACTATCCACATGCCCTGCATAGTCTGAATCTGTGTACCCAAGTGCACGCATGTCTCCTTTACCAAAGCAAATGCACATCTCCTTGGTACCCTTCATGTACCTCATGATGCACTTAACTGCCTCCCAATGCCTCTTTCCTGGATTAGCCATATAGCGGCTAACAACTCCCACTGCAAATGCAATGTCTGGTCTAGTAGCTATCATAGCATACATAAGACTCCCAACTGCTGATGCATAAGGAACCTTGGCCATCATGGCCCTTTCCTCATCTGATTTGGGACTATCTGTATGACTCAGTTTCACATATGGAGGCAATGGAGTACTCACTGCCTTCCCCCCCTCCATATTGAAACGCTGTAATACTTTTGTAACATACTCTTTTTGTGAAAGCCAAAGGAGTTTCCTACTCCGATCACGCGTGATGCGCATACCAAGAATATGACCTGCAAGTCCCAAATCCTTCATATCAAAGGCCTCATGCAACTTGGCCTTTAATGCATCTAGCTCATAAGTATTCTTGCTAGCCAATAGCATATCATCCACATATAGTGCCAGGATTATCAGGCTATTATCCTTAGCCCTTTTAGTGTAGAGGCAGTGATCAATTTCACTCCTTCTAAAACCCTGGGACCGAATGAAAGCATCAAACTTCTGATACCATTCACTAGGTGCTTGCTTAAGACCATAGAGACTCTTCTTCAGCTTGCAAACTAAATGCTCTTTGCCCTTTTCTTCAAAGCCTTCCGGCTGCACCATGTAAATTTCCTCATGCAAATCCCCATGCAAGAAAGCTGTCTTGACATCCATTTGCATAAGCTCCATATCCTCTGATGCCACTAGTCCAAGCATGCATCTAAGTGTGGTCATCTTCACAACCGGAGAGAATATCTCATCAAAGTCCACACCCTTCTCTTGCTTGAACCCTTTAGCAACCAATCGGGCCTTGTACCTAGGCACATCATCACCTGTGACCTTCATTTTGTAGACCCATTTACATGGCAATGCTTTCTTTCCATGTGGCAAAGAAACCAAGTCCCAAGTCTTATTCTTCATAAGTGAACTCATCTCTGATTGCATAGCATACTCCCACTTGCGTTGATCCTCACGCATCATAGCCTCTTTGTAGCAAGAAGGCTCCCCGCAATCAGTAAGCATCACATAGTCTACCCCTGGAACAAACCTATCAGGCGGTCTAGACACTCTAGATGATCTTCTCAATGGCATTTCAGCTTGCTGTCCCACTTGCATATCAGCCACATTTGGCTCATCATTTCCACCAATAGATGATCCATCATCTACCCTTGATTGTATACCTATGGGAGTACTTGGTTGTACCATTTCTTGCACATTTGGTGCATGGACAGCTTGCTGTCTATCAACATATGCAGGTGGATTCACATCCTGGAAAGTGATTCTCCTCATTTCCACATCCCTCATGGGTGCCTTATGCATCTTCTTCTCATTGAAGACCACATCATGGCTGCGTATGATCTTCTTTGCTTCTAGATCCCAGAGACGATAGCCCATCTCTCCACTTTCACCATAACCTAGAAAGATGCATTTCCTAGACTTAGGATCTAGCTTCTTTCGAAGCTCTTTTGGCACATGTGCATATGCCTCACACCCAAATATACGCAAATGAGAGTAAGAGGGCTTCTTTCCACTCCATGCCTCTTCAGGAATACCCCCATCCAAACTCTTACTAGGTGATCTATTGATCACATGCACTGCAGTCTTCATTGCCTCAGCCCAAAAACCACCAGAAAGACTTGCATTGGAAAGCATGCATTGCAACCTTTCTTGAATGGTACGGTTCATCTTTTCTGCAACTGGATTTTGCTCTGGAGTACGAGGGGATGTGAGCTCTATCTTAATCCCACGTGTATCACATAAATGCTGAAAGTCATGAGAGAGATACTCTCCACCATTGTCAGTCCGTAGGCATTTAAGCGTTCTACCTGACTGATTCTCAACCAAGGCCAGCCATTTCTGAAATACCTGGAATACATCACTCTTCCGAGCTATAGCATAAGCCCACACTTTCCTAGTTGCATCATCAATGAATGTCACATAGTATTCAGCCCCGCCTAATGACCGTGTAGGCATGGGACCACATACGTCTGAATGCACCAAATCAAGCATTTCAAACTCTTTCTTTCCCCTTCTTTTATGGGCTGATTTAGTCTGCTTCCCATAGAGACAGTGCTCACAAAATTCAAAATCAGAGAAACTCAAATGCGGTACATAACCCAAACGGCATAAGAGTTTCATTCCATTCTGGCTCATGTGCCCCAACCTGCAATGCCACAAAGAAGTGCTTGGCTGCTCGGTTATTGCAACAACATGATCAAATACCCCTGATACATGTAAGGGATACAAAGTCCCACACTTGGCACCCCTGGCCAAAAGCATAGAGCCCTTCTGAATTTTCCAACTTTGAAAGCCAAAAGTGGTGTGAAAACCAGCATCATCTAGCTGACCCACTGAAATAAGACTCTTGGTCAGCTTAGGCACATGTCTCACATGTTTCAAAACAAATGCAGACCCATTTGCAAAATAAAACTTTATGTCACCTGCTCCCACTATGTCACATGCATAGTCATTTCCAAGATGCACACAACCTGTCTTTCCACTATCATAAGTGGAGAACCATTCCCTATGGGGAGTAACATGGAATGAAACACCAGAATCCAAAATCCAATCCTGGGAATATGCATCATCTGAAGTGGTAAGCAACTCTGCAGATAAAGTAGACATGAAGAGAACATCATTGTCACTATCATGTGTGACTGCATTGATCTCCTTGATCTTCACTTTTCCTTTGTCCTCCCTTGGACTCTCTTCCTTTTGATTTGCACCCCAATTTGCATTCTTTTTCTTATCCTTTTGCTCTCTTTTCAGCTTGTAGCAATCCTTTTTCATATGGCCCTTCTTGCCACAATGGTAACACTCAATGTTCCGTGCCTTGGATTTGCTACGAGACTTCCCTCTTTCTTGGGACTTCCCCCTGAACTGTGATCTGCCCCTTTGCACATTTAAGGCTGCATCCTGCTTGTTGCCATCCATAGACTTCCGTCTAATCTCCTCGGCCAACAAGCTACCCACAACATCATCAAATTTCAGTACTCCACCAGGTGCAGAGTTACTGACAGCTGTACGGAAGGTATCCCATGAGGATGGCAATGAACATAAGAGAAATATTGCCTTAGTCTCCGCATCAAAATTCATCTTCTGAGCCTGAAGCTGGCTGAAAATAATATTGAATTCATTCAAGTGAGAAGCAATGGAGACCCCTTCCTTCATTTGCAGCTCAAACAACCTCTTCATGAGGTAAACTTTATTAGAGGCAGTTTCCTTCTCATAAGTGGCACACAGTTTCTTCCACAAATCTTCCGTAGTCTGCTCATTTACTACTGTGAAATAAACTGACTCTGCAAGATGAAGTCTAATAGTAGACTTTGCTAATGCATCCAACTCATTCCAATCATCCTCAGACATATTTGCAGACTTAGCTTCAATCCCTGCCAAGGGTTTAATCTGCTTCTTTTGAATAAGCACATCCCTTATTTGTTCTTTCCACAAAGAAAAGTTTGTCCCATCAAACTTTTTAATGCTGAAAAACTCCTTTTCAGGCATGGAAGAGGATGCCATGATGCAAATGAAGCAAAATCCCAAATGCTAGTGCCTGCAAGAGAGAATCACACCAAATACTAGGTGCACCCAAATGTGTATGCCACAATAGACTGAAATATCACCAAAATTCAAAGCTCAAAGCATCAAAAGATGCATCTGACTCATGTGCATATACTATGCATCCATATGAGCAAATCTGGCCCAAAAGAAAATGCCAATAAGTGCCAAATGACTCAAGCATAAACACTGTCCACTGGCATATGCATCAATAATGTCTCATCCAAGAGAGCATAGCACTATCAGTGCATCACCTGCAATGTGTCAAAGCTGTCCCTTAGCTTAAAATAGCATCCATGTGCAAAGCGTCCATAAAAAATAGCATCCCACAAGGCAATTTGGGCCTATCAGCGCATCCAACAAGGACCGCAATGCATCCAAATGGCCTATAAATCATCCACTGCAACCCAATGCATACCACGAATGAGCACACTCAAACTGCAACCAGAGTGATCTGCATAAGGTATGCTCAAGAAATCATAGTCCCACGGTAATGAGCGCTACTGAAAACAGAACCTGAGATGCCTCAAAACATGGGCGCCATGGCATAATCGGACTCAGCAAGAAAATCTGCAAATATCTCTCTTCTGCCAGAACTCCAAAATCCCAACCGATGAGTGAGAAACGGGAGTCAATACTTATCCACTGCCATGTGGCATAAATCTAAGGTTTCAAAACCTTAGAATGAAAAATGCATAACAGAGAGACGAAATCGAATACACAGAGATTTATAACTCTGAAAATCCTTCACCGAATCGCGCAAGAACTGACAGGTAGGGGTTTTTGGGCGTCCGGAACGCAATGGGACAGACGGTTTTGGAAACCGTGGTCTCAATCACTGGGTCCAACACACAGACTGAAAAACGTTTTTGGAAACAGAGCTATCTGTAAACTCCACCGGAGTGCGAACGATGAGCACCGGAACTGACAGATCTGCAAATGGTTACTCCAAACTTGACTTCCAACTCCCGGGCAAAAAACGCAAGAATTGACACAGTGAGTCAGAAATCCAATGAAATGATCCCAGATTCAAGAATGAAGGTGTTTCCAAGCTCCTGAAGTGAAGTGGACACCAAAAGCAAGCAATAGTTGCCTCTACAAGTCAATACGGAGTCTCTGTCATCGAACGGAACAGGGAAAAGCTCAAAAAACGACTTTTTCTTTCAAACCACTTAACAGGCTCTCAAAACCACTTCGCAAAGCCAAAGTGACTTTTCCAAAGGTTCCTCCAAGGTCTCTGCATACTCGGATGCAAGTAAAGTCACCCACAAAGCTTCCCACAAAGCTTCTCCTTCCTCCCACAGAGCTGCTGAGCTTCCAAGCATTCACGCACGCTCAGCTAGATCACCCGGGCTCTGATACCAGTTGAGAGTGCTCTCAACAGAAGCAAGAATGGAAGAAGGAGAGAGAGAGAGACAGAGAGCCACACAAGTTTTGGTGGGTGCAGAACCACCCTAATCTTCTTTTTCATTCATTTATATATGTGTTTGAGTATTGTACATAACTGGGGTTAAGGCACAGTGACCTTTAACTCCCACACCATATCTAAAAGAACCTTTTCAATTCTTGCAATCATCCTCTCACTCACTTGTTGGGGCTTCAAGTTATATGCATCAATGATGTACAAATACACCAACTTTTCAATTATTCTCACAATAGCATGAAGTGCACAAATGTATACTCACTCAAGAGGAATTTCAAGAATTGGGCTCTACGATGGATCTTTCCCTAGAGCATCCCTATCTGGTGCCTTATTTTAATCTATCTCTGCAAGTTCAGAGGCCCATTGCTTTTGATTCTTTTTACCACCTTTGCAGGTATTGTTGTTTGCATGCATAGTGGACAAGGATGGCTTGTATTTGCTCCATGTGCCACATTAAACATACATTTAATAGTCTTGAGGTCTGCAGCTAGATGCCATTCTACATGGTAGGATATATAGCCCTCAACTTCAAGTAGCTCACCATTGTTATGACCTTTGATCATAAGTTTGATAAAAAAACTACTTCAAAATTGAATGTGACTCTTTCGGCACTTGCAAAAAAAACTCACGTGTTATTTCAAAATATTCTAGGTATTTTACATTATTGCATTAAAATTCAAATTTCCATCATACCTCAAAGGCAACCAACCACCAAATCTCCTGTGTCGATTGAACACTGAACTGCATAAGTCATCAAGCTCAACTTCAACGTCCAGTATTCTATTCATCATTGTTAAACTAACTCTTACTAATTTTTGAACTTTGACCACCTCACTTTCATCGAGCTTTAGTACAATCTGTAGAGTACGATTGCATTCCTCCATAGGCATATCATAAAACTTCACCATGGCTTGCAGAACTCTTCGACCATCCATCACAAAGTTATTGTTGACTATCAATTCCAATTCTTTAGACTCTCCAACCTCTGTTTTCAAAGTTATCAACATCAGTCGGTTTAGGAAGCGGGGCTTTAGCTTTTGCTCCCACAAAAAGACATGTTGTTTTTAAGCTCTTAAATATGAGCTGATATGCCCTTGTACTTATCCCTGCAGTATCACAAACTCCCTATGCACTAGTTGCATTGCTCCATAACTTTGTTCATTGATGACTCAGATGTTATCTCTAATTTTAGACTTTTGAATTTTGGATGTTGTATAATAGACTCCAATATTTTTTTCATAAACATTTCACCCATAGCACCATATTGTTCATCATGGATAGACATGAGTTCTAAAACACTCCTACAAGCTCTTCCAGTGACCACTTTTCTTGGATATTTCATCCATTAGACATGATTTTCCTCTTACGTAGTCTTGGACCCATTGGAGTATCCTTCATGAATGATAATGTTTTTTCTAACTTTTTTATCTTATCCTTCAGAGCTGTGTTTTGCATATGTAAGTGAATTGCATTTATAGTACTCTCTCTCAATTGAGCATCTAATGTTTGAACCTTTACTTGTAATTCCTGATTTTTCTTCTCTATGCCATCATATGCAGACATTTGAAACCATTCTCACCCTTACATAGTAACTTTATTAGGCTGGTCAATCCATGGAATTGAGGAGTCTGACAAGTTTGTGGATCTACTGGATATATTTTCCCTTCTAACCACAAATCCATATGTGTTTTTCCTTGATTTTGAAGAGCTACGAAATCACTTTCACTTGTTAAGGAGGATTCATTTCTCTAAAAAAATGGTGCATTCTCTACATCTATTTGAAAATGGATATCCACCTTTTTTTAAATTCTGAGCGGCTTGCATGATTTCATGCGCTTTCCACCTAATATAATATAACATTAACATCAACAAATAATATACAAACATGACATGTTTCAGAAAAGTATCAAACCAAGCAAAAATGAAAATCTCAATTGCATGCAAAATCTAATTATTGAAATCTACAAATTCAAAAAAGCATTTACTTATCATCAAACACTGTTAAACTATGTGAATGAACAATACCTCATAGGGATCTTTGAAGGGAAAACATGATCAAACTTGTCCTCCTCAATGGTCCCTCTTGTAATCCAGGATGCTGAAGTTGATGGATTTTTCTCCAAAACTAATTATATGCTTCCAAACAACTCCAAATCTATTTCAAACCATCTTTTGTAAAAAACCTCAATAGTAGGAGTGTATCAATAAACAAATCTTTCTTCCTCTTCAAATCATGTATTAAAAGAAAGCAACACAATTACCAAAACAAACTACATATTAACTACTTCTTCAAAGTTGCATCATAAAATCTTGTTATTTTCATTGTCTTGCATTGTTCTCAAGGTTTTCTCACCTGAATCTCCATGCAAGTTGCTCTGATAGACCCTAATTTGAGTTGAAAACTAAAAACATTCTAAAACTACATGAATGAACAGTACCTGATTCTTGGAGCAAGGTTCTTTAAAAGAAAAATGTGATCAAACTTGTCCTATTCCAGGAATGATGAAGTTGATGGTTCTTGCTTCAAAACAAATTATATGCTCCCAAACATCTCGAAATCTATTTCAAGCAATATTCTGTAGAAAACTATTGATAGTAAGAGTGGAAAAGACTCATTTCTCATGAAATTTCTTACAAAACAAACAAATCTTTCAACGTTTTCAAACCATGTAATAAAACAAAACAACACAACTACACAAAATGAACTACGAACTAATTGTTTCTTCAAAGTTACATCATTAACAAACAAATCTTGTCATACTCACCATGTTGCATTGTTCCAAAGATTATCTCACCTGAACCTCCATACAAGCTATCTCTGGAGGGACCCCAAACCTTCACAAATGGTTTGAAATCATTCATGCTTAGAGATTGCAACAGAGAAAGTGACTAGTATTGAGAGATGGGCAAAAGAAAGATTGATTTTCATGCATCAGCAACTGCAATGCATGAGAGTCAATCTTCTTTGATCCTTTCTCAAAGAATCTCATCCAGTAGCTCCTTCTAAGCTCCAAACACCCCTGCATCATTCATGGCTCACTCAGAACATTGATTGCTGTGTCTTCTTGAATCTCAGATGAGAGAGGAAGTGGCTAAATTTGAAGGAGAAGTGCCCAAAATAGAGAAAGGAGAAGGTAGGTTGAATCTCATTCAAAATTCTTGAAAGTTTTGAAAGAATGAGTGAAATGGGAGGGAAATGCAGGTAGAGAAGAGAAGTGACGAGATTTTGGCATGAGATTCCATCCCATGAGAGGGAGAATAGAGAAAGAAGCTTCCTGCTCAGGAGCCAGCAAGAAATTTAAAAAGAGGGCTGGAGCAAATAAAAATTCAAAATGGTGCTCAGAAATGAGGGGGAAGGAAGAGGAATGAGAGAGAATGAAAGGAGTGTGGTGGTTGGATGGGAGGATTTGGTTTCAGATCAAATGCTACAAGTTTCGTTGAGAAACTAGGTTTCTTAGTTTGATTATAGTTTAAAAATGTGATGGGAGAGTTGAGGTAGCAAGTGGGTGCTCCACATCATTGTTTGGGCCATTGAATAATGAAATAGAGAAGTTAGGCCACTTCCAATATTATGTTGCCCTCCACCAGCCAATATTCTATTGGGTTTTATTCACCTTATTCTTCCATGTCACTAGCCCAAGGGCTCCCTTACAAGGCCCTTTTTTAGTCCAATTTTTTTGTAATGATATAGTTAGGAGGACACTTAGATATGTGAAAGCCACAATTAATGTTGGCTTCGTTTATGCAAGGGAAGGAGGAATATGCTTGGGTATATAGATGCAGATTGGGCTGTCAGTATTGATGATATGATATCAACTTGTGGGTATGCATTCTCTCTTGGAAGTGGTGTGATTAGTTGGAGGAGCAAAAAGCAACCCACGGTTACATTGTCTAGCACGGAAGCTTACTCTATAGAGGGGTTGCCATAGTAGCATGTGTGAAGAAGCTTGGCTGAGATTACTTTCATATGAGTTTGTTGTATGAATTGATCATCTAGTGGTGATATATTGCGACAACATAAGTACTACAATGCTGGCCAAGAATCCCATTTACCATGCAAGGACTGAATGCGTAGAGGTCCACTATCACTACATCAGAGAGAAGGCAATACATGGAGAGAGATTGACATGAGATATGTCAAGATAGATGCATAGGTTGTAGATATCTTTACCAAGTCATTGGGTAAAGATAAGTTTTGCCTTTTTAGAGTGTGGCTTTAGGCATATGTGATGTACAAGCTCATGCTAAGATTGAGGGGGATATTGTTGATATATAGAGTGTATGCATATGCATGTAGAGTGTGGATAGATAGTGTGTGATGTGGAGTCTTTAAAGTAAGTGTGTGAAAAGAGTTAAGTATCTTCTTATTCATGAGGTGAAAGAAGAATGTAATGAAGGTGTAATGGAGACAACTTGTAATGAAGGAGCATAGTTCATGAGCATTTCTCTCCCTTTGTGTGTTACGTGTTGATTGTCTCTATAGCCCATACCCACCTCATAGAGTAGGTGGTTGGTACGGTGGGTAATATGGCTAAGGATAGTAGTTTAGGGGTCCCAACTTGATTAGAGTCAAAGGGGAATTATGGAGTGAAAGTGGAGCAATTGGAGGTAAAATTGGCACCGACATATGGGTTTTCTTGTTAGTAGAAGCTTCCTCAGATCTCAACCCCATAAGATACCTGCATTTGGAGGCGTTGTGACCATAAATTTCACAAAAAGTGCAAGATGAGGCAAAAGTCAGTACCTTACATTTGGCTGGACATTCCCAATGATGATTATGACCACCTCTGACCTAGGTTTCAAAAGATGAGGGCTCCTCATACCTCGTTATTTCTTTCAACTTTTCTTTTATTTCTTCCAACCCCTTGAGATTATACATACAGATGATCCCACATTGAACCTAGTGATAGGGAGTTGTGGTGGTTCAAAACTTAATTGAGACCATTCCATCTTTGCCCGCTTCCTTCAAGAAGCCATGCAAGGATGCCTGCTCAAGAAGTTTGTCAACAAGTCTTACTGTAATGGAGGAAGACCATGCCCTCAAGAACCATCCTTTTATGACAACATCATTAGGTGAGGCAGACATCTTAGCAACCAAGACAATTATTCAGGTTTCAGAGATGTCTTGTAGATTCATCATGACTGTGGACAACTCTTGGACAATCATATGATCAAACTTTTCCAACTTAAAGGTATGATAGAAATTAGTCTTGAGGTCCAACCGTTTTCAAGAGGTAATTGAATACACCATACATCTTCTGAATCCTACAAAGATGAAGGAAAAATGTATAGGAAGGCATGCTCATTCTCCACCCCCTTTGCCTTGCACATAGTGGGGAACTACATGTGCTTCTACATACTCATGCAGCTAGCCCTTGAACTTTTGTGTTTTGTTATGAGCCTTCACCATAGAGTTAAGGCAAACCATTGGAAACACGTCACTGACCTAGCCAAACTTACATCCAAGGAAGGTACCATTGTTGGAAGGGACATTAGCGAAGATAAGAAGCACCTAGAAACCATGGTTGACGATGGTGTAGAAGCCATCATTGGGATGAAACAAGAGGACCACACTTGAATGGAGTTCGTTACAAATGCATATGTTGACAAAGGAGTTATGATTTAGGTGGATGCCATAGATGAAGGGGAGAGATTGGAGTTAGATATGGTCAGCAAGAAAATGAAGCGTGTTGAATTCATACAGGTTGCAAAAGCATTCAATAACGATATGGATGGAGAAGCAAAAAGAACAGAGATGATGTGAAGGGAGAGGGGAAGGACATGGATGGGGAAAACATGGAGAGTAGAAAAAGGAAAGGTAGGAGATATGGGAAAAATGAAAAGCACAGAAGCCATTGGTACTGGTGAGGATGTTGAAGGTTGCAAGTAACCTGCATGGCTGGAGTTGTGAACTATAGGTGAAGCCAATTCCATACTTTGTACTCATGCCTCAATGGGTATGGATGTGGTCACCAAACCTAACAAATTGATGTTAAGAAAGACATCCCTCCTACCTCTAAGTAAGTTTCAAACTCTTCCTTTGCTATGTACCTCTTCCTCTTCTTTAGGAATCACAACTTCATCCTGACCACCATTGGTCTTATTGGTCCAAATCAACAAGGTCTTCAATGAAGTTGGTAGCCCATTCTGTCACCATAATAGGGTAACTTCTTGTCTAGTTCGAGGGCTTCCCAAGATGTCATCTCAGATATTGCCTTGTTTGGTCTTGAGGTCCAATCTCCTCAAGTACCTCCTATCTGTCTTACTTGCTCCCTTGAGGTGTTCAAAACTATGTGGTGCAAGCCAAATTGACCACTATCACCCTACAATGCCACTCCATTCTTCGGCTTACCCCCAATGGCTCTTACCTAATGCCTCCATTAGTTTCCTTATCTATACTTTCCATCTACTTGGTCTAATGGCCCTTTATCACAACCAATTATTCCATACATATATCTTGACCTAAGGCCAAACCTAATTGAAAAGGCCTTTATTTTTCAGTCGAGAAATTCAATTGATTTCTTATGTGAAAAGGCAGAGATATCGAATTAAGCTAAGATCAAAGGATAAATTGAAATCTTCATGCAAAGAGGGGATTTGAACACAAGACATCTTTTATCCACTCATAGAGTCTTTCCACTGGGCCCCTCCCCTTACAAATAGACGAACATTCTCAAGTGGATACACACCACCTAGTGCCCAGCCAATAGAGAGAAGGGGCGGGCGGTGTGCGATTACGCACATAGTGCTCGCAATTATAATGAACTTAAGAAGTTGGCCCACGTGGTTAAGGATAGAGCCTTCCTATTGTGCTATCCCATGGTAGCACAAATGTGGTTTTTGGATGGGCGAGGCTTGGGCAAGGGATTGAGGCTGCCCACGCTAATGGGCACCCCCCAATGTAAGGTTGTTGAGTGGTGGCCACATTAGGGCACGCTCTCCTACTGCCCATAGTAAGGCGCTTGGTCTCGAAGGCCAGGATCAGCCAAGTATATGTGTCGGACGAGTTCGTCGGATGGGTGTTCACACTAGCCGGGCAATGTAGGCTGGTTTATTGGCTGTCAAAGCCCGCGAAGGGTGCAACTAAAGGGGCTTAGCACATGGGAAGAAATAGGATGGGAATAGGAAAAGGTGGTCCCAAGTGGTCCCATGTATATTTCTATCCTATTCCCATCCCACCATGTGCTAACAAAAAAAGAACTAGGGATGGGTTTAGGAGGAAGAGGACACATGGCATCATTTCATGTGTTTAAGAGGTGGGGACCTTGTGGGGACAAGGACACATGTCATCCTTCCATGTTTTTGAATCCCTAAAAAAGGGGAACTCATTCTGGCTGCCAGGGTCTAGAGGCCATGGTCCAGGATGGGAGAAAAAGTGGCTACTCCCATTCTAAATCCATCCTAAACCACTTGGTGTAGGATGGGAGTAACGATGACAAAAATATTCCCATCCTAAACCCATGCTAGCCCGGTATGCCACACCCCCTATCGTCCAACTCACCAACCAATGGGTTCATTCCATTGTGCTAAACGGGGCGTCCGCGTGGGGTGTGAACCCAGAGTGGTGTGAACCCCCGCAGGGGCTCAGTAC